>NC_085993.1:2710000-2940000 GCF_030014385.1 Trichomycterus rosablanca | reverse complement strand
AGACACTAAATTGTCCATGACTGTGTTGGACATGAAACTACAGAGCTACTTCTCTCTCACTTCCCTTTCGTTGAAGACATTTTTAGTTCCTGCTCATTTCTGTGGTTGACTGGTCTGAAGACTTGACTTGTCGATCTCCTGCTTGAGGTTTTTTGGTTCCAACGTGAAGAAGAAAATAAAGCAAGTTTTCTTATTTCAAAAATAATATTGAATATTATAGAATGCTGTGACAGGTTTACATTAAATAACTGTGGTACACACCTAATATACAGTTTTTAAATGGGATATTTTACCATCAAAACTATAAACAATGGAATTTATTTGATAAATCAGTTACTATACTGACACACCCCCATACCATGACAGACCCTGGTACTGACACACCCCCATACCATGACAGACCCTGGTACTGACACACCTCCATACCATGACACACCCTGGTACTGACACACCCCCATACCATGACACACCCTGGTACTGACACACCCCCATACCATGACACACCCTGGTACTGACACACCCCCATACCATGACAGACCCTGGTACTGACACACCCCCATACCATGACACACCCTGGTACTGACACACCTCCATACCATGACACACCCTGGTACTGACACACCCCCATACCATGACACACCCTGGTACTGACACACCCCCATACCATGACAGACCCTGGTACTGGCACACCCCATACCATGACAGACTCTGTCTTTTGGACTTGTTGCTGATAACAGTCTGGATGGTCCTTTTCGCCTTTGGTCCAAAGATTTCAAATAAGACCTGGAATGCTGATTCATCTGACCACAATACACGTTTCCACTGTGTGATGGTCCACCCTAGATGCCTCCCAGCCCAGAGAAGTCGACGCCGCTTCTGGACGTGGTCAACATGAGGCTTCTTTTTTGCACAGTAAAGTTTTAAGTGACATTTGTGCAATGTGCATGTAACTCCGTGTTGTAAACTAATCCCTCACCCATGTGGTTATATCAGCTATTGACCATCTGTTAGAGACTATCTGTTCTTTGTATTGACCAGTGCAGAACAGAATGTCCAGAAATCAACCTATCAGTGTAAAACTCATTATTGAAACCCTTGGTGCTGTGTGTGTGTGTGTGGGTGTCATTAGAAATAATGTGAGCGTAGAGCTGGACAGGACAGCACAGCACAGGACGGGACTGGACCTCCCTACAGTTCCACCGCTTCTCTGGCTATTATTAGCACGAGGAGGGCACTGACATGCTGCTAAATATGAGAAGTAAAAAGCTTAAAGAGCCTCTTGGCCACTCTGCTGGACGTACGGTTGGACAGCACAGTTTTAGAAAGAGGAAGAAAGCCAGAGCAGCAATAAAGCGTACAATGATTTTATTATTAGTAAATTTGTCAAGCAACCAGCAACCAAAATGACGTAGTGACGCTTGTTGCGCTTTTCCACCAAAACAACTCTGGTTTCTTCGAACCTTGGTGTTTTTTTTAGAGAACCGACGCGCGTTTCCACCAGTTTTTGGGAACCAAGCGTGGGCGTTATGCCAAGTTCACACTACACGACTCTCCAAGTGGTCGGGTCGCCGTACAGTTCACACGACACGACTGGATCTCTTGTAATCGGGAGTCTTTCAAGTCGGTGTGTATTTCACACTACACGACTGATCGGCGATAGGGGGTCACACACTACACCATCAATCACCGACTGGAATCGCGGGCGAGCTTCTCTGGTCTCCCAAACTACGTTCTGTCACGAAAACACACGTGAGAAGTGACGAGGGGTTTAATGACACCACGTCCAAAAATGCACGTCAACACGTAGCGAGCGATCGAAGTTTGTGCGCTGATGTGCAGCGTAAAATCAAGGAGGAAAAATAAATGAATCTGAGTGGATTTGGCAACACGACCAGCATGGATTGTTCTCTAGTGAGTTGGAGGTTAATAAATATTTTTGCAATGCAGCGTGGGTGTTATGTTTTGTAGAGAACGATAAGGTCAGAAATACTGTAAAACTGATATAAACTATATTACGCCCCTGTACCACCTTTTTACACTCCTCCCCTGCGTTTCCCCTCACCCCGTATCCTGCGTTCTTACTGGCTGTTCGACACAGCACTCATTGCCAGTTGGCCGACTCAGATCCAGATATTTGACAAGCCAGGAGATCGAGTTGTTGAACGGTTCACACATAGCGATTGAGAGCCGACTTTCGATCACCGAGCCGACCAGTCGGCCAGCAAAAATCAAGGCAACAATCGTGTAGTGGGAACTAGGCATAACGCAAGACTACACAAAATACACCGATGAGGCATAACATTATGACCACCTTCCTAATACTGTGTTGGTCCCTCTTTTGCTGCCAAAACAGCCCTGTAACTGTGATGCTCTGTGTATTCTGACACCTTTCTATCAGAACCAGGATGAACTTCTTCAGCAGTTTGAGCTACAGTGGCTCGTCTGTTGGATCGGACCACACGTGCATCAATGAGCCTAGGCCATGACCCTGTCGCCGGTTTACCACTGTTCCTTCCTTCCACACCCCACAAGAGCTGCAGTTTTGGAGATGCTCTGACCCGGTCGTCTAGCCGTTACAATCTGGCCCTCGTCAAACTCACTCAGATCCTCGCACTCGCCCATTTTTCCTGCTTCTAACATCAACTTTGAGGATAAAATGTCACTTGCTGCCTAATATATCCCCCCCACTAACAGGTGCCGTGATGAAGAGATAATCAGTGTTATTCACTTCACCTGTCAGACCAAAACGGCAGGTAGACAAAAGTTTTTTTTTTTTTTTCTGATGCCATATCGGCCACAACGCAAGGTGAACCGGCCCCGCCCCATTATGTGAGACACGCCGCACATCCCTGTCCATCAAACATTTGTTATTCAAATTGAGCAGAAACAAACACACCCGACAAATACTTCAAATACTGAAATCTATAAACCAAACGCCCAAACAGTGCTCAGGTTCCTCACACACACACACACACACACACACACACACACACACACACACACGACTGAAACCACAAAGCTAAAATCTTAACTTGATGACGACTCTAAAACTCATATATATAATAAATAAATATATCAGGATCAAAATAATAATGTATCCTGCTGTGAATATAACTTCAGTGTAATCATGACGTTTCAAACCCAAACAAACGAGCGTATTTTTGTTCGTATTTTTGTTCAACTTCAAACTGGAAGTCTCGCTTTAACATGTGTAGCTTTGTTAAACTCTCTGGCACCTAAAACTGGTCTTTATGTGGAGTGTGAATTATAATACGCTGCAGGATGTTCAGGTAAATATAAATAAAGATCATAAAGATCAATGCCTGCGGCTTTGAAGGGATTTAGACGATACAATCTGTGAGGCAGCACGTTAGATTGTTGTTGTCTGGCTGTCCAGCTGCTGTAGGTCGTTGTGTTGAGTAGGGCCAGGCGATATGGATCAATATACGATATATATCCCGATATTTTTTCATCCCATAAGGTAATAACAAAAAGACACTTCTGAGATAAAGCTACATGTTCCAAATTTTACAATTCACACAGGAACTATTTTTTCTTAAAAAAGCGCTATTCTAAGAAAAAGTTTGTTGTTTTCTAACGTCTCACCTGTCGTGTGATGTGAATTACAGATATATTGTCTGGCCCTTTAAGAATGTTAAGTGCACTATAGGGCGCAGGGAGCGAGTGTGTAGGGAAGAGATCAGAATTGACACGGTCTCCGTCTGTGCTCGTGTTCTTCTGTTGTTTTGCACTGAGCTTGTATGACATTAAAAGTAGCGTTCTCGTTAAACCCCCCCTCACATGTTTGGACTTTATACATTATTTTACATCCGTCGCCACAACATTAATATTTACATTAATATATATTTACCGTATAGAACTCAATTCTGTAATACAGGCAGAACTAATTGTACACGTCACTGTGTAACTATTATAACATTTAATGCATTTTAATCAGCATTCTGCTTCATGCACTTTATTATTATTTAACAGCTTTATTTGTTGTTTAATTGCTGTTTGCTCCTTGTTTACTGCAAAGTTGTTTATTGGCCGAGAACAAAAAAATACTATAATAGAAGATAAATAAATAAATGACGTGTCGGACGTCGGGCGATCGTCCAGTATAAACTAACGCGACCACGTACGACATCCAGTACAGAAATCACTCCCCATAATGTTTGTTTTTTGCAGATAGAGCAAATATATGCACATCACATATACAAACACAAGAGTCAGAACAACAGGAGACGCGTCGTTACGTTATTATTACTGTTTATAACTAGGGATGCATTGATACCATTTTTTTTCCCAACTGAGTACGAGTACGAGTATTTTTGTACTTGCCGATACCGATACCTATTTAGAATACCGTTTTTTTTTTTTTAAACGAAAACAAACGAGAGAAGTGACGAGAAGTTTAACGATACCACGTCCAAAAATGCACGTCAACAAGTAGCGAGTGATCAAAGTGTTCGTGCGCTGACGTGATGAAATCAAGGAAGAAAAATAAATGAATCTGAGTGGATTTGGCAACACGAATAGCATGGATCGTTCTGTAGTGAGTTGGAGGTTAATAAATATTTTTGCAATGTTGGTGTTTTGTAGAGAAAGATCAGGTCAGAAATACTGTAAAACGTGTGTGTGCTGATGTATTCTGATATAATCTATATCATCCCCCTGTCCCACCGGTTTACACTCCTCTCCTGCGTTTCCCCTCGCACCGTATCCCGCGTTCTCATTGGCTGTTCGACATGTCACTCGCTGCCAGTCGCACATCTCAGATCAGATATCTGACGTGCTAGAAAACTCGATCCGGTCGCCGAGCGCCGAGCGAAAATCAGGGCAAAAATCGTGTAGTGTGAACCGGGCATAACGCAGCGACGTGCACTAGGCACACGGTATCGGATGTTTAGTATCGGAGCCTCGTTTGCGAGTACGAGTACGAGTTCATGAGCCCGGTCGGTACTCATGCATCTCTATTGAAAACCGTTCCAGGTGGCACCTCATGAAGCTGATTGAGAAAATGCCAAAAAGTGTGCAAAGCTTTCATCAAAGCAAAATATGCTACTTTAAAGAATATAAAATATAAAACATATTCTGGTGTGTTTAACACTTTTTTGTTCACTACATAATTCCATACGTGTTCCTTCATAGTTTGGACGTCTTCAGTATTAATCTACAATGTTGAAAATAAAAAAAAAATCAAGAAAAACCACAGGAATGAGAAAGTGTGTCCAAACTTTTGACTGGTACTGTGTGTGTCAAAACCAGTCATAAAACCACCACCACCACCACAGCTTTGAAGTTTGCATAACTTTCCTGCGGCGTCTCGGCTTTGCTTAACGAGCTGTCGGGGTCAGATTGGTTATTGATGATATTATTCAGCACTCAGCCTGATTTAGTGGTGATGATAAACGTGTGACTGGGACGTCGGTAGAATGCAGCTATCGGGCCGATGCGCCACTCGTAAGGTTACTAGTCCTGTGTTACCACTAACCAGTGTTTGAAAAGTCAGATTCCCGTATCGATGGAAGTCCTCGCTGCAGCGACTCGTTTGTTTTCAAATTTGAGGAAGCTGAGCCGCGATGAGCGCAGCCCCACCCCCCTCTTCTGTTTTAACTGCGTTAGCATAGCGATGTGCTATTTTGAAAGTAAAAAACGGGCATTTCCAGGAAGTACGTCGTACCGAGCCGCGCGCTCCGTCCCCGCCGGTCTGGTGCGTACGCCCGAGACGGTGAGCTAGGTTACTCTGACGGTGAAGAATGCCGAGATAGACGCAGTAATGGTTTTCTCTTTCTTCAGCCCCTCGGTGTATTGTCTCCTAGGTAATGCTCTATGAATCCGATGCTCTGTGAGACCGATATTTAACGCTCGTGCGGTTCAGACGGCCTTTTGTGCGCTGATAACCTAAACCTCATGAGAATTTGTCCTGTGTCTGTCTGCAGCTTTCATCCAGTCAAACAAAATCCTGGAGGTACTACATTTCGGGGATGGAGGCTTCCTGCAGGTAGGCCTTGCACACTTCACTAGTGTACTTGTAATAGTTTCACACTTCTGCTTGTTTTAAATGGAATATATTTACTTTTACTGAGCATTTTTTAAAAGCTATACCTACCGTACAAATGAACTTTGTGGCTATACAATTACTGAATGTGGCATAATAATAAAAAAAAAGTCAATAATCTACACAGATGCCCTGGAAACTATCTCTCAAGACCATCCAACGATAAATAAAGTTTTATATCAAACCCAAAGACTGACCAAAGCAAACTTTGAAATAAAATTTGGCTGGATCCCAGGTAGGGCTGGGCGATATGGATCAAAAATAATATCTCGATATATTTTAGCTGAATGGCGATATACGATATATATCTCGATATTTTTTCATCCCATAAGGTAATAACAAAAAGACACTTTTATTAATATTCATGCTGGTGAAGCTTCACACAAGAACTGTTTTTCCTTAAGAAAAAAAATTACTATTGTAAGAAAAAGTTTGTAGTTTTCTAACGTCTCACCTGTCGTGTGATGTGAATTACAAATATATTGTCTGTCCCTTTAAGAATGTTAAGTGCGCTATAGGGCGCAGGGAGCGAGTGTGTAGGGAAGATAACAGAAATTGATCGTTTCCGGCTGCGCTCGTGTGAGCTTGCGTGTTTTGCACTGAGCTTGTGTGACATTAAATATAGCGTTCTCGTTAAACCCCCCCTCACATGTTTGGACTTTATACATTATTTTACATCCGTCGCCACAACATTAATATTTACATTAATATATATTTACCGTATAGAACTCAATTCTGTAATACAGGCAGAACTAATCGTTCATGTTACTGTGTAAATATTACAATATTTAATGCATTTTAATCAGCGTTCTGCTTCATGCACTTTATTATTATTTAACAGATTTATTTGTTGTTTAATTGCTGTTTGCTCCTTGTTTACTGCAGAGTTAGTTCATGCAATTTTATAAATTTTTGGATGTTTATTGGCCGAGAACAAGAAACACTATAATAGAAGATAAATAAATAAATGAGTCTCGGACGTTGGGATATCCTCCAGTATAAACTAACGTGCATGTCAGCCCGTGCGTGCGCTTGTATGTTTATATTGGTTTTTGAAACGAATAACGACTCGTTTTCTTGTTTTTCAACTTTGGGATTTGAAGTAAAAAACGAAAGGTACACGGAGCTGGAACCTTTTATCTGGACTCGTTTTCGGCGTTCTCTACAGAATACATTATTCTGCTGCTCATCTGACACTTTGAATCCGAACCATCTCCGAATAATTGAGCCATTATTATTCATTTTAGTAAGCAGCTCCTCTTCTATAGCTTCTGTCACGTCTTTATGCGTCTCCATGCTATCGCTGCCTGCAGGAATTACTGGTGAAGCGGTGGGGAGGGGCGAGTTGTGTTCAGTGAGGGAGAGGGGCGGGGCAGTGAGGGAGAGGGGCGGGGCAGTGAGGGAGAGAGGCGGGGCAGGTGAGGGAGAGAGGCGGGGCAGTGAGGGAGCGGGGCGGGGCAGTGAGGGAGCGGGGCGGGGCAGTGAGGGAGGGGGCGGGGCAGTGAGGGAGAGGGGCGGGGCAGGTGAGGGAGAGAGGCGGGGCAGGTGAGGGAGAGGGGCGGGGCAGTGAGGGAGAGGGGCGGGGCGGGTGAACATGTGCAGAGACAAACTGGGAGAAGAGAAAGTCGAACTGTCGGATCTAACTGGAACGCAACATCTATATCGATATACGCGATATTGTCTTATCTTATATCGCGTATGAAAATATATCGATATATTATAAAATCTCGATATATCGCCCAGCCCTAATCCCAGGGCACATCGGCATCCGAGGAAACGAAAAACCTCCAACCAAAAAATAAGCTATTAATATCGGCTATTAAACCACAGATCATGAAATACATCAGAAACAATTGGCAACTTAAATTGGAATCACAACACAATAATAAACTTCATGAAAAATACCCCGATATCAACACACACCACAAACCTACGCCAACAAACAGAATGGAGCGAGCTGTATGGACTAGATGCTGCATTGGAGACACCAGATTGACTCATTCACACCTAAACATTATAAAAAAAATTTCTCGCAAATACTCGACTAATCACAAACGGCTGAAGACGGACATCAAAAATCGAATGAATTACCTCTCGGCCACGATTATTAATGTCATGTAGACATGGTGTTAAACCCCCCCCCCCCCCCCCAGTCAACCAATCACAGATCATTCACGAATACGAAACTAAGGACTCGCATACGACGATAAATAAAACAATAAATAAATAAATAAATAAAAAACTTCAATGTTCCTGCCATGAATGTAACCAATGTGTTAACACGGCGTTAAACAATAAAACAAACAAACAAACAAAACTGAATGTGGCCCATATGTTGCTCTGTACATCCTGTGACCCCCAGATGATGATGTGTGTTGGAACATTCTCATCACTGCAGTAATAATAACACGTTTACATCACATTTGCATTCGTGGCATTTAGCAGACGCGTTTATCCAAAGCGACTTACAAGTCAACCAATTAAGGGCCTAACAGTGGCGACTTGGCAGTCGTGGGGCTTGAACTGGCAACCTTCTGATTATTAGTCCAGTCTAGGGCTGAAACGATTCCTCGAGTAAATCGATTACTAAAAATCATCGATTCAAATTTTTTGCATCGAGGAATCGTTTAATCCGCACGACCGTATACAGCTCGCGGTGTTTCACACGGACGACTTTCACTTTTGCGCAGCGTGTTTAACGCCGTGTGCAGGCGACGTGAAGAATCTGAGGGCTGCGTCCCAAAATATAGAGAGAAAATAGCGAACAGGAGGAGACCGGACAGAGAAAACCACAGAAAGTTTGAGATCATTTTAAGCTGATAAAACTAAAACTCAGTAGAACATCCACACCATCAGAGCGTCGTGTTTACTTTACTCATGTTTACTGACTTTACTTCCTTTCAACCACCACAGGCTTTTATGAAGATTTAGGCAAACACACACACACACACACACACACACACACACACACACACACACCAGATCTACCTCATCTAGAGACACAATCCTGACAGATTTTTATCCCCCTACAAACACCACAAAACCTCCCAACAAAATATTAAAGCTTTATGTTCTGCGTGAGCTGTAGCTGAAACTTTGAGTTTTGAAAGTTGCACAAATTACAGGCTTATGTTCATGTATTTTGGTTTATTATTATTTATGACTTGATGACCTGATGTTTCAGGTTGCCTGTTTACATTTTAAAATTAAATTGATTTATTTATTTTTGCATTTAAAAAATGTTAAACTGTCCTGTATGCAAGGAATACAAATGTACAGTTTGGTTTAAGAAACACGTCTTATTTAATCTAATATGTATTTGTTTTTGCTCTTTGTTAAAGCAAAAGTATTTCTTATCCGATTACTCGATTAATCGCTGGAATAATCGATAGAATACTCGATTACAAAAATAATCGATAGTTGCAGCCCTAGTCCAGTCCTTTAACTGCCCACCATAACACACTCTCGCATGTCATTGCCATGTTAGTATATTTACGTTTACAGCTTTATCCAAGGCGACTTGCAGCAATTGAGGGTTAAGGGCCTTGCTCAAGGGCCCAACAGTGGCAGCCTGGCAGTGGTGGGGCTTGAACCAGCAACCTTTGGATTACTAGTCCAGTACCTTAACCGCTAGGCCACAACTTTTTTAAATACCGTTTAAGCTTCGGCCTCTTCACACACACACACACACACACACACACACACACACACACACACACACACACACACACACACACACACACACACACACACACACACACACACACACACACACACACACACACACACACACACACACACACACACACACAGTTTGAGTCATGCATAGTGTGTGTGAATCCAGTACAACATACAGTCAACATACATACAAAATTTGCTGCTTCAGTGGGTAGCACCGTCGCCTCACAGCAACAAGGTCATGGGTTCGATCCCCAGGCGGGGCGGTCCGGGTCCTTTCTGCGTGGAGGTTGCATGTTCTCCCCGTGTCCGTGTGGGTTTCCTCCCACAGTACAAAGACAAACAAGTGAGGTGGATTGGAGATACTAAATCATCCATGACTGTGTTTGACTTGCTGCTTCGGTTTTTATGGTGGCAGTTTGCATTAGGTCTAGATTGTTGAGTTACAGGGCGGTTGTAGCCTAGCGGTTAAGGTACTGGACTAGTAATCAGAAGGTCGTTGGTTCAAGCCCCACCACTGCCAGCCAGGTTGCCGATAATGGGCTCTTAAGCAATGCCCCTAACTAGGGATGTCCCGATCCGATCAAGGCATGTTTTTAACTGATCGGTATCGGCTTTACTAAACCCGATCCTTTGTTTTACGTCAGCATGGCCGCTGTGTGGAAATACTTTAAATTGGAAAGTGAAACGAGTCCAGCAGTGAAGTGTGACGTCTGCAGTGCGAGCGCTTCACGAGGCGGTGGGAGCAGAGCTGCGTTCATTACTGTAGAATTTTACTGTTTATATGGTGTGTGAGTCGAGGATCACTCCGGTTTACAAAACAATAACTTTTAATCCCAGTATTAAAACTTCAGGACCATAACGTACAGCTTTTACCAGTTTACGTGTTACAAGACTGAACGACATCTCAGTATCGAGCGCTCTGATTGGCTTAGTTATGTAACCGAGCGTGGTAGTGATGCACTCGCTTAATAAAGAAATAAATACACGGGAGCATTTAACACTGTATTAACTTCTTCTGTTACGGTACCGGATAGCGGACAGCTAGAGTCATCGCGTTAGCCAAGCACGCTATTCCATGCGCTTTGGAAGCCTCAAAGGGTCAAAACACACTCACTTCGCGTAGAAACGTCCATCAAACCATCGTCACGATACAAGCACAGAAAAGTCTGTTACAGTTACAACACGCATACAAGTACGGTGGCTCATAAGAAAAAAAACATATCATTGAACCAAACGATCTACAATTACTACCAATCTGATACGGCACCTAAAAAATAAACACTCGGCCGAATACAGCGATTATCTAGATCAGACCTGGGCATTGTACGGCCCGCGGGCCACATCCGGACATCCCCAACCGGCCCGCATGAGGTCGGTGGCAGTTATAAATTAGACGTAAATAAATGTACATCAAACATGCAATACAACAGGATTGTTTTTGACGGGAGCGCTGTGTCTTTAAATTTCCGTAAGTTTGGATTTACGTGTGTGCGAGTGTATCGGCTTCACCGTAATGCGAATAGAACTGAGTGTGACTGACGGTGGAGTTTTTAACGAGACGTGAACTTTTAAAGTATTTATTTACTGAAGTCAGGTGTAAAGCTGTTTAACGATCACAATTTAGGCTTTAAATCGCTGTTACGGTACTAAACTGAGAAATACATGAACGATGCGGAGCGTCACACCTGAAGCTTCACTAACTGAACTGCAAAAGCAACAAAGACTGTTTTATAAAGTTTAACACGTCCAGAACTGAAGCAGTCAGGACCAGCTCTGTGATTTTAATAAGAATATCCAACAATAACAAAGGACTGAAAAACAAATGATGTAATTAGACTCAAAACAAAAGAGTGTAAAGTTTAAAAACCTGCACATTTTGTTCACATTTGTTTTTTTTTTTGCATTTGTTTGTTTAAATAGTAAAATAATGTTGATGTTTTACTCTGCCTACTTCTAATTGTCTGATTGTAACATCTAAACATTTAACAGCTTATTAGAACTGTACAATTTACTGCTTTTAATAAAGAGTGCTTAAGGTACTGGACTAGTAACCAGAAGGTCGCTGGTTCAAGCCTAGGGCTGCTGGCCCTTAACCCTCAATTGCTCGGACTGTATTCTGTAACTTTATTGTAAGTCACTTTGGATAAAGGCGTCTCCTAAATGCCGAAATGTAAATGTTGTGAAGAGTGATCAGATGATTTGCTATTAATTGCTTAGACATTCCTTGTTATGGAAATTAACTTAATCACAAAAAACAATCCTCAAAAACCGGGTGGACAAACAAAAACACAGAGATTGTGATAAACTCCAAGCACCGATTACACAAGAATAGGTTGCCATCAGTCAGAACTTGGTTTAGAAGCTGATACCCAGCATGCCAGATCGAATTGCAGAAGCGTGAGTCCTGTAATTATTGAGTCTTTGCATAAATTTGATGTATTTGTCAATAAAAATAATAAAAAACCGTTTGCATTGCTTATAATTGTATTTCAGTATATCACACAGATCTGATAATAAGATCTGACCACGCTGGTGCAGTGCTGGTGCAGTGCTGTCTTACGGAGGTCCCATTTAATTGATATACACCGACCAGACATAACATTATGAGCACTGACAGGTGAAGTGAATAACACTGATTATCTCTTCATCACGGCACCTGTTAGTGGGGGGGATATATTAGGCAGCGAGTGACATTTTATCCTCAAAGTTGATGTTAGAAGCAGGAAAAATGGGCGAGCGTGAGGATCTGAGGGCCAGATTGTGATGGCTAGACGACCGGGTCAGAGCATCTCCAAAACTGCAGCTCTTGTGGGGTGTGTCCCGGTCTGCAGTGGTCAGTATCTATCAGAAGTGATCCAAGGAAGGAAGAGTGGTAAACCGGCGACAGGGTCATGGGCGGCCGAGGCTCACTGATGCACGTGTGGTCCGATCCAACAGACGAGCTACTGTAGCTCAAACTGCTGAAGAAATTCATCCTGGTTCTGATAGAAAGGTGTCAGAATACACAGAGCAGCACATTTACAGGGCTGTTTTGGCAGCAAAAGTGGGACCAACACACTATTAGGGAGGTGGTCAGCGGCTGATGGATCCGGGTTCGATCTCCAGAGGTGGTGGGCTAGAGTAAAAGACCACTGCACCACCTGAAAGCTTGTTTAATCATATTCAATACAAACGTTATTATTTAAAATGCCTTTTTGGCTCTTAGTCATGTGTCTATATAATAAGTGTGTTTATTTAGTCTACCAGTTTGGCTGTACAGGAATCCGAATCGACCATCAAAAATAAAGATTTGTGCTCTTCATTTACCTTTTTTACCCCAAAGTACAAACTTAATAAAAATCTACGTTTAGGTCTTTGTTCTGGTCTCAGTTCACCTAAAATGTATTTTTTTTTTTTTTAGCTTTTTGTTTATGCTTGTACGGGCAACGTCTGAATGCCGGCAGCCACCATAACCACAAGCCAAAAGCATCTCGGTGTCGTCACGTTGACGTAGACGCTGTGTAGAAGGCAGCGTCCGTTCCTCCACAATACGATCCAGATTCTACCGTTTGAACCTCGATTGCATTCCGCACGGTCTGTCTGTTCTGTAGCCGCGAGATCGCGGCGGTAATTGTTTCCATGAACGGTTTGAAGGTTCGAGTACACGGTACTACTGAGCATCAGTACATTTCAGGTTTTATGGGAATTTGCACCAATTAGGCAGAACAACAAGGGTGATAGACTGACGTGAGAATGATCTACCTTTCCTGTCGTGAATATAACCACGCTGTGAACACAGCGTAAAACAGACTAAATGGATAAACTAAATCTTTTTAGGATTTGAGATACTATGAGACCTTAAATCCTGGCAATCTTTTGATGAGGAACATTGCATCGTAATAATACGACAGTTCAAGAAGAAATTCTTAAACAAATCCTTTACTCTTCTTTCCCCATAGAGGAACAAGCTTTTTCTGGATGTTCCTGATCTGCTTTTAAAGATTTTTCAACATTCCTAGCCTTAAATTCCACCTGTCCCGCATATTTTGAAATATATTAGTCATCACTTATTAATAGGGCTCTACAAAATTCACAGAAAAATGTGCTTAATTTTACGGACCTTCAAAGATTTTTAAAGAAAAGAGCCACATTTCACGTCAGTCATTAAATTACACTCATAAACTAAATGATAGAATAAATAGAAGCTACAACACACAGCACGGCTCCCTTAATAGCTGAACGTAAACCTAGAACGCCCAGCGCCGGTGCGAGGCTTCATGTTCCGTCTCGGATACGAACACTCTTGCCCGTGTTTCGATACAACGCGTCTACTGGATGTGTCGGGGGTTTTCCAAACTCAGTTATCCAGTCGTGTTTGTAAGTGCTGTACTTCGACATCTTGGACATTCTGACTGAGCGATCGCTGACTGAATTGCCGTAGGATTGCTAGGACGCCTCATAGTGCAGATTGAACGCTACACAAATAAAAATGTTAAATCACTAAACACAAACCTTACATAATGCCCTTTTATTTGCATAGAACAACAAAGGTAATAAAATAAAACATATCAACAAAGTATCATTTAATGTGAGGTGCTCGGTCGACACACCATATCATTTTAATGTCAAAATTCACTTCAAAATCACTTATTTCTAAATATATTGGAATCTTTATACTAAAGTCAAAAGTGCCTGTAATGTTGATCACGACTGTATCAGTGAAGAGTATCAGGAGTTGATTGATTATTGACTTTCTTCGCTTTTGACACCTTTACATTTGCCTCAGAAGCACCAGCTCCTGTTTACACCATAATGATACACTATGATGATGATGATAATCACCCGAACCCACGGAGCACTTTCAGTTTCCCCCCTACGCACCAGACCGATGTGTTTGGCCTGGAAACGACAGTCTGTCAGCGCAGCGTTTGTGCTCTTTATTTGCCGGCGTGATCTCTTTATCTGGGTCGTTTAATGCCACAAGGTTTTCCATAACCTGACCGTAGCTGGTTCAAAAAGAAAGTTTGTTTTCTTGTTTTCAGTTCTGATTAGAACAACAGAGCAAAATTCTACATTACAAACAACTACAAGGAAATCTTCATCTCAGTCCAACCCAAATAACGGCTTAGATTCTTAGAAGCAGACGTCATGAAAAACGGCATATAAAATACTAAAAAAAAATCTATTAAACTCTACCCCAGAGGTGAGCAATTAAATTTTCAACTTAATTCTGCTCACTGTTAGTTTCATCTCTTTATAAAAAGCAGTAAATTGTAGACGGATGTGGCCCCAATGCCCCTCGGTCACACAAACACCCTAATCCCTAATCTAAAGCGTCTTTGTAAATTCATATAAAGAAACAAATCGACTCCCCACTTTGACAAACCACTCTGATTAGGCTTTAAGGGCCACTTTAAAATCCCAGTGAGGGGCAGCGCACCAGTGCGTAGATTCTGAACTCCTGGCTTCGAAACTCGGCGTTGCCACCGGTCGGCTGCCCGCCAACTAGCGTAACTGGCATTGCCTGTAGGGAGGGATTGACCGGATTATGTGGGTGGGGTCTTCAAACGCTGTGTAAGGACCCTGATTGGCGAATAGAGTCACCTGTGCAGAGTGCTTGGGTGGAAAAGGGTTCCGTTGGGCCGCTCAGGCGGCGCAGCGGTGAAAACACACGCTGGAACCAGAGCTGGGATCTGTAATACATCGTATCGAGTCTCGGCTCTGCCTGCCGGCTGAGGCCGAGCGGCCACGTGAGCGACGATCGGCCTGTCGTTCAGATATGGGCGGGACTAAACCGGACGGGGACTCTCTCTCATGACCGGTGCGATTACGACCTCTGCTGGCTGATTGATGGCGCCTGCACAGAGATGAGAAAAGAGTGCTCTCAGGGCGTGTCTCTCCGTACACGACGCTGAGCTGCACTGCACTCGTCAAAGTGTAGGTGATGAGATGCATACGGCTGCTGCCCACGTGTCGGAGGGGGCGTGGGTTAGCTTCGTTTTCCTCAATCAGAGCGGGGATCGGCATCGGTGGAGAGGAAGCGTGATGCAGTCGGACACTTGGATGCACTAAAAATGCATAAACAAAAATATAGTGCCAATTTCTTGCGTGTGCTTGTCAGCGCAACCGATTAGTTTATTTATTTACTGTTATTATAAAGACTTAGTTTGTTTTATTGTCGTGTTTTTTCCTTCCTTACAGGCAGAGTCGGACATCGACCTTAGTTCATATCATCAAAAAAGGTAAGGAGCTTTTATTATTTAATCTTATTAATTATTAAGCTTTATTTATTAACAGCATGGCTGTGTTTGGTACAACTCGAGGACAGTGGTGCAATCCCGGGTTGAATCCCGGCTTTGCTGACCCACCATTCTTGGGCCCTTTGGCAGGGCCCTTGACCCTCTACCTCTAGGCTGTGGGAAAAGAGTTTTGATTGTGTTGTACGTGTGTATCTGTAATCTGTTGATAAAGGCGACAATGCAGGGAAATGATAACAGCTGTAGTAAAATGTGTGGTGAGGATGTAGGGAAGTATTTAGGGTGGGGCGGAGCTCGGTGTACACCGGTGGGGGTGGATCGAGTCTGTACGTGGTTAGAAGGGTGAGAAGACGCCCCTCTAATCAGAATTCTGTATATATACACTGATCAGCCATAACATTAAAACCACCTCCTTGTTTCTACACTCACTGTCCATGTTATCAGCTCAACTTACCATATAGAAGCACTTTGTAGTTCTACAATTACTGACTGTAGTCCATCTGTTTGTCTGCATGCTTTGTTAGCCCACTTTCATGCTGTTCTTCAATGGTCCGGACCCCCACAGGACCACCACAGAGCAGGTATTATTTAGGTCAGGGGTGTCAAACTCATTTTCACCGAGGGCCACATCAGCATTAGGGTGGCCCTCGAAGGGCCGATGGTAACGTATCCTGCTGTGATTGCAGTCACATTGCTGTTTTTCTTGGAGGCTGAATTCTGCATTTATATTGTTCTACTTTACCACAGACACGGCCTCATAACACAAGAGACGCACCGGTTTCTCTTCCTGAAGCACAAACTTGTTTTCACTTTCATTAAATTTCCTCCTTATGCTTAATTTTCTTAATTATCTTTTTGTACATTTTAGGATCATGTGTAAATATGTGTAACATCATCTACTGGCAGGATGTGTCACTTTGCAGGTCACAAAATCAGCATGCATTTTAAAAGATGCAGTTTGTTTAGGATTTTACAGTGTATTTTTAAGACAATCATTCTGCCCTCACTAATAGTTTATCCCCCTTTCTCAGCTAGACAGACAGACAGACAGACAGACAGACAGACAGACAGACAGACAGACAGACACCTTCAGAATACAGTCGGTTTATTTGCTCCCCAGCTGTGTGCATCAAAATAAAGTAAAAATACAAACAATAAAAACAATAAAGAACCTAATACAGTAAAAGCACACAGCTGTAGTCAAGTGTTGCATCTGGTGTAATATGAGATTTAACCAAACGTAAAATAACGAGTTAAAATTGTGTGTAAAGATACTAATTGCTATAGTAACGTAACAACAGTATTTAACTACGGTAAATTTTTAACTAAAACGCCACTACTTGCAGACGATGCTTGGGTATTATATTGCAATATAATTATCTGTATTTATTTATTATTGTTTACATTACTGACTACGCTACCCCGCGTTCTTTTGCTGTAAAAGTCACATGGCTTCTTAGCGAAGGTTAAAGTTAGTTGTCATGACTACGATGTCACGTTGTCTCTTAAAGGCGCAGGAGCGCATTCAATTATAAGCGCGTCTCTGTAACGACTCGAACCATCACAACAATCATACAGTCGTTTAAGCTCTCGCGGGCCGGATCATATGACGCGGCGGGCCGGATCTGGCCCGCGGGCCTTGAGTTTGACACCCCTGATTTAGGTGGTGGATGATTCTCAGCACTGCGGTGACACTGACGTGGTGGTGTGTTATTGTTGTGCTGGACCGTGTCCACTCACCGTCCACTCTATTAGACACTCCTACCTAGTCGGTCCACCTTGTAGATGTAAAGTCAGAGACGATCGCTCATCTCATCTATTGCTGCTGTTTGAGTCGGTCATCTTCTAGACCTTCATCAGTGGTCACAGGACGCTGCCCACGGGGCGCTGTTGGGTGGATGTCTTTGGTTGGTGGACTTATTCTCAGTCCAGCAGTGACAGTAAGGTGTTTAAAAAAAATTGTGTTTGATCCACTCATACCAGCACAACACACACTAACACACCACCACCATGTCAGTGTCACTGCAGTGCTGAGAATCATCCACCACCTAAATAATACCTGCTCTGTGGTGGTCCTGTGGGGGTCCTGACCATTGAAGAACAGCATGAAAGCAGGCTTTAAAGCATGTAGAGAAACAGATGGACTACAGTCAGTAATTGTAGAACTACAAAGTGCTTCTATATATATAAAATAGACAGTGAGTGTATCGGTATAGATGAAAGCAGCGTCGTTTGTCTCTTTGGAGCTGCTTTAAATTCCTCAGTCCAGTAGAACAGCTCATGTTCCTGGCTCACCAATCAAATCCGTCCACCTAAGTTCTTTGACGGCCCCGCCCTGCCGTAAACGTCTGAATGGCAGCATCTGATTGGCTGGGCCGCGTGCCCACATCGTGGCTGGGTCGTAACACAACACACACACACACACACACACACACACACGTTGTTCACGTAGGTGTGAGATCTGAAGCTCTGACGCTGCTCCTGGCTGTTGTTGGATATCGTCTCACACATTTCTCTTACATTTAATTCTCTAAACTAATCCCGGTGTTTCTGTACGTGAAGACCCGGTTCCAAACTGCTCACTCATTCCTCACATTCATTCACCCGTTAGCTGCCGGCGTTCTGATTCTCGGGCTGAAGTCTCGCACTGTGCTGAACTTTGTGTTTGCTGATGTTGAGATTTTTATTGCGCTCGCTGATCCTCACGTCTCTGTGCCCTGTTGGCACACGTTTCCAGGAGGGCACGATTACAGGAGCTAGATGTTTGGGGCTAGCTTGACTGAGCATTTCAGGGAGGTACCCCCAGACCCGGACCTTGACCCCGAGCTAAAAAACCTCTCGCACACGCCACAGGATATGGGTGATAACAGAACTTTTAGGAGCTGCTAACTGTTCGCGTCACAAACACATTAATGTGTACTACATAGTGCACTAGATAGTGTGAAAGATAATAGATTTATGTTCCCTACATAGTGCACTAGATTGTATATTAAAAAAGAATTTATGTTCCTTACTTAGTGCACTAGATAGTGTACTACATAATAGCCTTATGTTTCTTACATAATGCTTAAGGTAGCGTATTAGTTAACGGATTTAGGTTCCCTACATAGTGCACTAAATTGTATATCAGATAACGCATTCATGTTCACTACATAGTGCACTAGAAAGTATAACTAGATGATGATTTGTGTTCCTTACATAGTGCACTAGATAGTGTATTACATAATTAATTATGTTCCCTACATAGTGCACTAGATTGTATATCAGATAACGGATTTATGTTCCCTACATAGTGCACTAGATTGTATATCAGATAACGGATTTATGTTCCCTACATAGTGCACTAGAAAGTATAACTAGATGATGATTTGTGTTCCTTACATAGTGCACTAGATAGTGTATTACATAATTAATTATGTTCCCTACATAGTGCACTAGATTGTATATCAGATAACGGATTTATGTTCCCTACATAGTGCACTAGAAAGTATAACTAGATGATGATTTGTGTTCCTTACATAGTGCACTAGATAGTGTATTACATAATTAATTATGTTCCCTACATAGTGCACTAGATTGTATATCAGATAACGGATTTATGTTCCCTACATAGTGCACTAGATTGTATATCAGATAACAGATTTATGTTCACTACATAGTGCACTAGATTGTATATCAGATAACGGATTTATGTTCCCTACATAGTGCACTAGATTGTATATCAGATAACAGATTTATGTTCCCTACATAGTGCACTAGATTGTATATCAGATAACAGATTTATGTTCACTACATAGTGCACTAGATTGTATATCAAATAACGGATTTATGTTCCCTACATAGTGCACTAGAAAGTATAACTAGATGATGATTTGTGTTCCTTACATAGTGCACTAGATAGTGTATTACATAATTAATTATGTTCCCTACATAGTGCACTAGATTGTATAACAGATAACGATTCATGTTCACTACATAGTGCACTAGATTGTATATCAGATAACGGATTTATGTTCACTACATAGTGCACTAGATAGGGCCAGTGATAGCTTAGTGGTTAAGGTACTGGACTAGTAAATAGAAGATTGCCGGTTCAAGCCCCGCCACCACCAAGTTGCCACTGTTGGGTCCCTGAGCAAGGTCCTTAACCCTCAATTGCTCATCGTGTTCCGCTCATTGTGTAAGTCGCTTTGGATAAAAGCGTCTGATAAATGCTGAAAATGTAAATGTAGATTGTATATCAGATAACGGATTTATGTTCACTACATAGTGCACTAGATTGTATATCAGATCACGGATTTAATACGCGATCGGGGAATAAAGTCTGTGTGGCCTGCGTGTGTGTGTGTGTGTGTGTGTGCGCTCGCTCTTGGCC
Source organism: Trichomycterus rosablanca (assembly GCF_030014385.1). NCBI lineage: Eukaryota > Metazoa > Chordata > Actinopteri > Siluriformes > Trichomycteridae > Trichomycterus > Trichomycterus rosablanca. The sequence continues at coordinate 2,919,644 of NC_085993.1, read as the reverse complement.
GCTCGTTCTAGATTCCGGGAGATTTTATCTGACCTGTGGGCATCAGTGAGCCGCTCTGTATATTTCTCAGCTTCTCCTGATATTCGGAAACATCTTACACTCCACACCAGTGGAGAAGCTCAACATCTTCTCACCGTCGTTATTTAATCAGCAGCCGCTCTGATTCATGCTGTTTAAGTTCTGTGTGATTTGGCGTGTAACCAGGCGTGACGTGACTCATCCACTTCAATGCGATTCACCGTTTGTATTTCGGGTTGTTCGCTCCTTCACGACGGCGTTCACACGATAGGCGCCCGTCGTGAGGTCGGGCTCGTATCGCCAACTATCGGAGCGTTTACGTTCACATTCACAGCATTTAGAAGACGCTTTAATCCTAAGTGACTTTGTGGGAGGAAGACTACGGTGGGATCTAGAAAACTTTCAGAAAAGAGCAATACCAAATGACTCACGAAGGAAAACCGTTCCCCCATGGGACCTTGGCAGTCCTTATATTTCAGAAATCTTCACAAATGTTCCCAAGCAAACCACGAGCCCTGAACTAGCACAAAGTATATTTAAGGCATTTTAAGAAAGACTAACAGGCTACTTGTTTATCTACACAGATGGGTCAAAGACACCTACCCACACTGAGGCAGCATTTTATTCCAAGACCAAAAAATTAATATAAAGCATTAATATTCCCCCACACGGATCCATTTTTACTGCCGGAGCACAAGCGATGTTAATGGCTGTAACGTATTTCCAGAGCTCAAGTCACCAGAATGCCATCATATGCACAGATTCAAAGTCCTGTATTCAAGCCATCAAAACACTAAATATTGACCATCCCATCATTGAGGAGACACTGCACGAACTGGAAACACTGGAACAATCGAACAAAATATTGAGGCTGTGTTGGATACCGGGCCACAGGCCACCATAGCCAGAAGAGCAGCAGAACTACCAGTCACACCAATGTACATCCCACCAACAGACATAAAGAGTTATGTGCAAGAGAACTGGGACTTACAAGACAATATCAAACTCAGGAAAATTCAACAAAGTGTTACAACCGTACAAAATGAACTAAACCCAGAAGAGGGGGGGGGGGGGGGACCAAGTAGCCCTCACACGATGCAAGATAGGACCTTCAAGACTCACACACGGACACCTACTGAAAGGAGAACAGGCCCCAAAGTGCCTTCATTGCTCAACTACCCGAACAATGACACATATTCCATGTGAATGCGAAGTTTTTACCCAGGACAGAAATCTGTACCTGATGGGATCGGACATAAAAGAACATTTTTAGGAAAACTGCTCATTTTAAGATTTAAAAATTTCTGAAAAGCATTAAATTGAAACATTAGTTGTAATTCTAACCTCTACAGTTTTGATGCACATGTAAACAACATATATCTCTGTATCCTAAAACCCCTTTCATGGTTTTAATAAGAACGTTTTAAGACACACGAATGGCACGCCATAGAGATGGCTCTAAATACAGAGCTTATACTGGCGATAAAACTCAACCAACCAACGCATAAGTGACTTACAGTACTGTGACAGTATACAGTCTAAGCAATTCAGGGTTAAGGGCCTTGCTCAAGGGCCCTACAGTGGCAACCTGGCTGGCAGTGGTGGGGCTTGAACCAGGGACCTTTCGATTACTAGTCCAGTACCTTAACCACTAAGCTACAACTGCGTTTAGGTGGCAAAACCACTTTCTGTTGGCTGTACCAGAGCACTTGTAGCCTAGTGGTTAAGGTACTGGACTAGTAATCAAAAAGTCCCCACCACTGCCAGGTTGCCACTGTTGGGCCCTTGAGCAAGGCCCTTAACCCTCAATTGCTCAGACTGTAAACTGTCTCAGTACTGTAAGTCGCTTTAGGATAGAATATTTATTTAGACTCTACAGATGAATAACATTATGATGTTCCATGACTACTGAAGCAATTGAGGGTTAAGGGCCTTGCTCAAGGGCCCAACAGTGGCAAACTGGAAGTCCTGGGACTCGATCAGTGACCTTTCCATTACTAGTCCAGTACCTTAACCACTAGGCTACAACTGCCCTACAACTGTTTAAGTGGCAAAACCGCTTTCTGTTGGCTGTACCACCGAGCGTCGAGTTTAATAAACAATACACGATATTTACTGACCGTATGGAGCGTATTTTAGCTTAAAGGTTTAAAAAATATGAATAAATAAACTTTATTGCTAATGCGTTAACACAGTCCAGACAGGACGCCAATCCATCCCCCTCCCCAGACATTCTGCTAATAGCTGGTGATTCGAACCCTGGATCCTTGTGGTAGTGGGCTGACGTGATTTACTGCAGCGCCACCCGAGTGCCCACGTTTAGGATAGAATATTTATTTAGACTCTACAGATGAATAACATTAGACGTTCATGATGTTCCACGACTACTGAAACACTAATCACAGAGACGCGCCTCAGAATCGTCCATGTTTGTTTTTATGGCACGCCTCTTTTTCTACCGACCAATCACAGGCGTCGTCACGGAGTGTCGTCGCCTCTGCACGACGTCTGTGGTTGTTCGCTTTCTCCGCGATTACGTCGCGTCGGTCGCCGGAGCCAGACATGAAGTATGGGTAGCACTGTCGCCTCACAGCAAGAAGGTCCTGCCGTCGACCCCCAGGGACCTGGGTTGGTCTGGGTCCTTACTGTGTGGAGTTTGCATGTTCTCCCCGTGTCTGTGTGGGCTTCCTCCCACAGTCCAAAGACGTGCAAGTTCATGACGAACGGTAGTCACTCTTTAAACAAGATTCATCACTTCACAAGGTTATACTGTATTTAACAGTCATGGACAATTTGGTGTCTCCAGTTCACCTCACTTGCACGTCTTTGGACTGTGGGAGGAAACCGGAGCGCCCGGAGGAAACCCACGCAGACACGTGCAAACTCCACCTGGGGATCGAACCCAGGACCAAGCCACTTCCCACACATTAATTTCAGCAATGATGAAGCAGTTTGGCTGTATTGCCCCAAAACTACAACCAAACAAAATCATTTGAACTAATTTCCTTTAAGCATAAAGCAACAGTTTGGGTTTTCTTCCTAACCTTGGCAGCGAGGCCACTGTTCCATGTACATACGTACACCGATTAGCCATAACATTAAAACCACTTTCTTGTTTCAGCCAGCAGAGGTCGTAATCGCACCAGTTATAAGGTCCCTGTCCGGCACCCACCCTGTATGAACAACAAGCCAATCGTTGTTCATGTAGCCGCCCAGCCCAGCCGGATGGCAAAGCTGAGATTCGAACCCACGAGTTCGAAATCCCAGCTCTGGTGTGCTGGCGTGTTTTTACCACCTGAGCGGCCACTCGTTTTTTTTATCTTAGATTGTTGAGGCACCGGACAACCCCACCACTGCCGGGTTGCCACTGTTGGGCCCTTGAGCACGGCCCTTAACCCTCATTCGCTCAGACTGTACTGTCACAGTACTGTAAGTCACTTTGGATAAAAGCCTCTGCTAAATATGGAAACAGGGTGTGTGTACAGGGTTTATTTCTGCCTCGTGTTTAGTGTGGCTTGTTTTCAGACCAGGATGAAGCAGTTAGTGAACGTTAATGAAGACTGAATTAAAGGTTATAAATAGAGCCGTAATAGCCGCTCAGGTGGCGCAGCGGTAAAAACACGTACTGCAACCAGAGCTGGATTCCTGGTACATGGTATCGAATCCAGCTCTGCCTTACCGGCTCGAGGCTGGGCGGCTACATGAACGACGATTGGCCGGTTGTTCAGTTGGGGGGCGGCACAAGGGGCCGGAAGTGGGTTTCTGTCTGTCAGAATGGTGCAGTTACGACCTCTGCCGGCTGATTAGAGAGGAAGCACGATGCGAATTGGATAATCGGACGTGCTAAAGGGGGAGAAAAAAGGGGAGAAAAAGCAAAAAAAAAAATTTTAAATAAATAGAACCGTAATAAATTCACAGGAAAATGTGCTTCATTTCATGGACCTTGTTTTTCAAAAATCCCAGATTTCACAGAAGATCCCACACACACTACGGTGGCCATTTAGTATCTGCTGCAGGCACTGCCGATCATGCCCGCCAGATGGCGCCCAGCCGACCGGTCCAGTGGCAACGTCGAGTTTCGAACCGAGGAGTTCACAAACTCGGCGCTGGTGTGCTAGTGGAATATCCCGCTGTGCCACCTGGGCGCCGATTTCACAGATTTTTTAAGAAAAGAGCCACGTTTCACCACAGTCGTTAAATTACACTATAAATTAAATGATATAAAAAATAAAAGCTACGACACACAGCACAGCTCCCTTAATAGCTGAATGTAAACCTAGAACATCTAGTGACGGTGCGAAGCTTCGTGTTCTGTCTCGAAGACGAAAATTCTCATCCGTGTTTTGACCCCCCCCCCTCTGGTTGCTAGTTTTCCAAACTCCGTTACCCTGGTTGTATTTTAGCTGCTTTACACTAGGGGCGACACGGTGGCTCGGTGGGTAGCACCGTCACCTCATGGCAAGAAGGTCCCGGGTTCGATCCCCAGGCGGGGCGGTCCGGGTCCTTTCTGTGTGGATTAATCTTGTGAATCTACCGTTTCTGTCATGAAGGTAAAATCCTAGTAAACGAACAAAAGCTGCTTTACACTTCGAGATCTTGGACATTTGGACTAAGCGGTTGCTAACTGAATTGCCGTAGGATTGCTAGGACGCCTCATGGTGCAGGTTAACCAGTAAACACGAGGCACTTGGCCACTGCGTGTATGAAAAGCGTTAAATCACAAAACACAAACATTAGAGTTTGAATTTCACTATATTTAGCGGACGCTTTTATCCAAAGTGAATTACAGTACTGTGACAGTGTATTGTCTAAGCCAGTGGTTCTCAAACTGTGGTACGCGTACCACTGGTGGTACGTGAAGCAGCATGAAGTGGTACGCCAGATAATTTCGGAAAAGTAACTACATGCACCGAAAAAAAATCAGTAGCTCTCTCACTTTTGTCAGAGCAGATCTGCGTCTGAATCTCACTGATCTCCTTCCTGACATCACCAGGCTGCTCCGCTAAACAGGCGCAGATATGCTAGTGATGGGTCGTTCTATTAAACGGATCTTTGAAATGAACGAAAGGAACCGAGTCTTTTATTTTTGCGCAGTTCATATAGACTGTAATCCATCCATTCAGCTTCACATCAGTAGAGGGAATTAATCGTAAGTCGTAATAAGAGCTGTTTATTGCCGATATTCAAATTTGAAACACTTTCAGTATCGCTGAAAGAGCAAGCGAGACACACACACACACACACACAGAGAGAGAGAGAGAGAGAGAGAGAGAGAGGTGGTAGTATAATGACAAATAATTGAGAAATAAACTATAAACTTGTTTAATTGGGTTAAGTCTGGTTCTTTCATGGTGCGTATGTTTTAAAGCAGAAACAAACACAGTCACATCTCTGCACAAGAGAGGATTATTCTAAAAACTTAATGTAATGAAACCACAGTACGTCTCTGTAGTTTTTTTTTCTTTTGAATTTTTTTTTGTTTTTCTCGTTTAAGTGTTTATAATTAGGCCTACATTTAGGGTAAGGTAGCAAAATCTGATGTTAATATCGAGGGTGTCCTATAGTTTACCTAGTAGCGCCTCCTGAAGAACGAATAGCCATTCTTTTAAACGGCTCTTTAAAAAGAACCGAGCCAAAAGATCCGGCTCCCTTCAAGAAGGCATAATTCCCATCACTACTATATACATACACACACACACACACACCCCTAATAAATGTGTGGCATATGTGGTTCTGTGATGAAAAACATAAGTGGTACTTGGAAGTTTTGGTTTGATAATGGGTGGTACTTGGTCTAAAAAGTTTGAGAACCACTGGTCTAAGCTATTGAGGGTTAAGGGCCTTGCTCAAGCGCCCAACAGTAGCAACCTGGCAGTGGTGGGGCTTGAACCAGTGACCTTTCGGTTACTAGTCCAGTACCTTAACCACTAGGCTCCAACTACAACTGCCCTCTTTCATGGTTCGTGAGTTAAGTAGGGCCTTGGTTATAAGTGTCTATAAAGTCAGTACTAAAACCATGCAAACCAGCACCCATCGACAGTGGGGCCAAAAAGTATTTAGTCAGCCACTGATTGTGCAGGTTCTCCTACTTAGAAAGATGAGAGAGGTCTGTAATTTTCATCATAGCTACACTTCAACTATGAGAGACAAAATGAGAAAAAAAATCCAGGAAATCACATTGTAGGATTTTTAAAGAATTTATTTGTAAATTATGGTGGAAAATAAGTATTTGGTCAATAACAAAAGTTCAACTCAATACTTTGTAACATAACCTTTGTTGGCAATGACAGAGGTGAAACGTTTCCTGTAAGTCTTCACCAGGTTTGCACACACTGTAGCTGGTATTTTGGCCCATTCCTCCATGCAGATCTCCTCTAGAGCAGTGATGTTTTGGGGCTGTCGCTGGGCAACACGGACTCCACAAATTTTCTATGGGGTTGAGGTCTGGAGACTGGCTAGGCCACTCCAGGACCTTGAAATGCTTTTTACGGAGCCACTCCTTCGTTGCCCGAGCGGTGTGTTTGGGATCATTGTCATGCTGGAAGACCCAGCCACGTTCCATCTTCAATGCTCTCACTGATGGAAGGAGGTTTTGGCTTAAAATCTCACGATACATGGCCCCGTTCATTCTTCCCTTAACACGGATCAGTCGTCCTGTCCCCTTTGCAGAAAAACAGCCCCAAAGCATGATGTTTCCACCCCCATGCTTCACAGTAGGTATGGTGTTCTTGGGTTCTTCTTCTTCCTCCAAACACGACGAGTTGAGTTTTTACCAAAAAGTTCCATTTTGGTTTCATCTGACCACATGATATTCTCCCAATCCTCTTCTGGATCATCCATATGCTCTCTGGCAAACTTCAGACGGGCCTGGACATGTACTGGCTTAAGCAGGGGGACACGCCTGGCACTGCAGGATTTGAGTCCCTCTCGGCGTAGTGTGTTACTGATGGTAGCCTTTGTTACTTTGGTCCCAGCTCTCTGCAGGTCATTCATCAGGTCCCTCCGTGTAGTTCTGGGATTTTTGCTCACCGTTCTCATGATCATTTTGACCCCACGGGATGAGATCTTGACCCCAAGGGAGATGGTCTTGTATGTCTTCCATTTTCTTACAATTGCTCCCACAGTGGATTTATTCACACCAACCTGCTTGCCTATTGTAGATTCACTCTTCCCAGCCTGGTGCAGGTCTACAATTTTCTTCTTGGTGTCCTTCGACAGCTCTTTGGTCTTGGCCATGGTTGAGTTTGGAGTCTGACTGTTTGAGGCTGTGGACAGGTGTCTTTTATACAGATAACGAGGTCAAACAGGTGCCATTAATACAGGTAACGAGTGGAGGACAGAAAAGCTTCTTAAAGAAGAAGTTACAGGTCTGTGAGAGCCAGAAATCTTGCTTGTTTGTTATTGTTTTTTTTTCTCATTTTGTCTCTCATAGTTGAAGTGTACCTATGATGAAAATTACAGACCTCTCTCATCTTTCTAAGTAGGAGAACCTGCACAATCAGTGGCTGACTAAATACTTTTTGACCCCACTGTATCTGGTGATTTTACTCTGTCATTTTTATGAGATGTTTCTGACTCTCTTGTAGACGTAACCTTTAGTGCTGCAGAATTGACCGACCTCACCCGGTAACCTGTAGTGAGACTTCCTGTTGACTGACACTTTATTCACTGCAGTATTTTTATGACTGCTGCGTAGGCGTCCTTTAAAACAGGTTTAATCTTTTCCATAGAGTCTAAGCTGGGCACTTAAGTGTGGATTTGTGCCGAACAATGTTGCTTCTGTGATAAGATAAACTAACGAGGAATGCGGCGGGTTGATAGGCGTGAGGTGGATTGTAGAGTGTACAGGTACAGTCAGAAGGTGAACCCAAACACACACGAGTACGTGCTGTTCAGGGGGTTGGTTTACGGTTCTTTATAGATCATCTGTGCATGGCCGTGTGCGCAATGCCGAGTTTACACTAACCCACTTTTCAGGTGTTTAGATTTCGGTTCTAAGCCGTTGTGGTTTTCACACGAGTCTGTCTGGTCTCCCAAACTACGATCGGTCACGAAAACGGTAGCGACAGGGGGTTTTATGATACCGTGTCTAAAAATACACGACAGCTCCTCTTCCTGGGTTCCCCTCATTCCCCCATTGCATCATTCTTCCTCTCCACTAATGCCAATCCCGCTCTGATCGAGGGGAACGAAGCTAACCCGCGCCCCCTCCGACACGTGGGCAGCAGCCGTATGCATTTTTTTTTCACCTGCACTAAGCGAGTGCTAATGCGGATCAGCCCTGATCAACACACTCCTTCAATCCTATCCATCAGCCAGCAAAGGTCGTAGTTGCATCTTTTACAAGGAGACCCTATCCGGCTTACTAATACCCCACCCATGTATGAACGACAGGCTAATTGTTGTTCGTGTGGCCGCTCAGCCCAGCCGGATGGCAGAGCTGAGACTCGATACGATGTATTCGAGATGCCAGCTCCGGTGTGCTAGCATGTATTTTACCGCCGCGCCACCTGAGCGGCCACGTCCGGATATTTAACACGCTAGATATTTTTCTCGAGTCGTTAAACGGTTGATTTTGAACCCTGAGCGAACGTTGATTTGCCTCAGAGTTGCCACATCTAGCGGTGACTTGTCGATGAGTGAAAATCAGAGCAGCAATCGTGTAATGTGAACTCGGCATTAAAATAGTCTTGGCACAGCACATCTCCAGACCTGCAGTGTGCCAGTCTGTCTTCCGCTGCTGGTGGATCCCTGATTAGAGTCGAGGTGGGTATATTGCTGCTCACGCCTCAGAACCCTTTTCCACCTATGCACTCTTCACAGGCGCCTCTATCTGCCAATCAGGGTCCTTACACGGCGTTCAAAGACCCCACCCACATAGTCCGGTCATCCCGCCCTAGCAGAACCGTGTCTGCTGCAGGCACTGCCAATTATGCCCGCTAGATGGCGCCCAGCCGACCGTTGGCAACACCGAGTTTCAAACCGAGGAACAGCGGAATATCCCGCTGCGCCACCTGGGTGCCACAAAAAGACATTATTAACGGTATTAAGATACTGCTTCTCTGTGGCTGTTTTCTCACAGCAAATGTACAGTACAATCATGCAAGTCCTCCCGCCCAAAAGTAGTTTTGATGCGTCTCTGGGAGTTTGTTTTCGACTTCATATTGTGACCGAATACTTTGCAAGCAATAAGGATGAAAGACCTTCCTCAGAGGCCTGACAGCAGCAACTTGCTGGTGGTGGGGCTTGAACCAGAGACCCTCTGATCACTGATCCTGATCTGGATTGGGTGGGTGGCCGAAGCCCTGCGATGGATTAAAACCCGCCTTGCACCCAGTGCTGTGACCCTGACTAGGATAAAACCTAGTGGATTGCCAAAACTAATGACCAAAACCTGACCAGAACTTTCAATCAACACGTTTCCTCTGTTGAGATTCGGACCCGATGTACAGCAGCTTATGCCAAGTTCACACTACACGACTTTCCAAGCCATCAGGTCGCTGTACAGTTCACACTACACGACTGATCGGCGATAGGGGGGTCACACACTACACCATCTATCACCAACTGGAATCGCAGGCGAGCTTCTCTGCTCTCCCAAACTACGTTCTGTCACGAAAAACAAACGCGAGAAGTGACGAGGGGTTTAATGACACCACGTCCAAAAATGCACGTCAACAAGTAGCGAGCGATCAAATTTTGTGCGCTGATGTGCAGCGTAAAATCAAGTTGGAACAGCATGAAAATACTGTAAAACTTGTGTATGTGCTGATGTATTCTGATATAAACTATATTACGCCCCTGTCCCACCTTTTTACACTCCTCCCCTGCGTTTCCCCTCGCATCGTATCTTGCGTTCTCATTGGCTGTTCGACACCGCACTCGTTGCCAGTCGGGCGACTCGGATCCAGATATTTGACATGCTGGATATCTCTCGGATCGAGTTGTCGAGTAGTTCACACGCAGCGATCGAGAGCCGAGTTTCGGTGGTGTGAACTAGGTATTAAATGAAAAGCACGACGTCATCGTGGTTTGTGTACTGTGGCTGATATGATCCGGCTGTGCTTTATCATCCGACAGTAAAGAAAAGCACAGGAAGCTCCACTCCTCCGTCTGATTGGACGAGCCGACGTGCTTTAGAATGACATAAACGATATTCTGTTTGCTGGCTGTTGTACGTGCAGCTGGGTGTGGTCGAGATTGCTCGAGGCAGGTTCCGTTCTGAATCCCTCGATGTGTCAGCGGTCCGGCTGAACACGGTAATGACTGAGCGGCGGAAGGCTGGCGCAGTAAACCTGCGGTTATTCGTTTGTGAACTTGATATTTTGGCTGGAAACAGGTTCTTCAGGGTTGTTCAGGGCTTGATGTGTCCATTTATGATTAGAACGGGGGGGTTAAATGTGCAGCCTGAGCACGGCGTACACCAGCCGCTGTACATGAGTCCAGTAAATGGCCCAAAGTAGCTGGAGACCCCTTCTTATGATTGAGTTCAGGTGGTTCAGCAATGCCCCTCGCAAACAGATGTACAAATGGAGGATTGCACCTCTGTACACTATTTATATACACCCATCAGCCATAACATTATGACCACCGTTCTAATATTGTGTTGGTCCCCCTTTTGCTGCCAGAACAGCCCTGTAACTGTGATGCTCCGTGTATTCTGACACCTTTCTATCAGGACCAGGATGAACTTCTTCAGCAGTTTGAGCTACAGGAGCTCGTCTGTTGGATCGGACCACACGTGCATCAGTGAGCCTCGGCCGCCGGTATACCACTTTTGATAGATACTGACCACTGCAGACCGGGACACACCCCACAAGAGGTGCAGTTTTGGAGATGCTCTGACCCGGTCGTCTAGCCGTCACAATCTGGCCCTCAGATCCTCACGCGCGCCCATTTTTCTGCTTCTAACATCAACTCTGAGGATAAAGTGTTCACTCGCTGCCTAATATATCCCCCCCACTAACAGGTGCCGTGATGAAGAGATGAAGAGACTGAATAGGCACCATTCCCCACAGTCCTGATCACACAGTCCTGTAGAAACCGATTCAAAAGGAGCGAATTCCATATTAATGCGTTCGAGATTTTGAATGGAATGATCTCAAATTGGGACGTTAAGCAAGTTCATGGACAGTCTGTGACCCAGTAGATGGAACGATGGAACCACTGGACTAGAGAGAGAAAAGAAATGCATTCTGGGCAGTAGCTTGTGTGTTTGTTAGCTTGCTGTACAGACTATATTGTATGATATAACTAAAGCAGTGCATGTGACAGTGGCAACTACTGTATACGATCACTTAAAAACCAGGAAAAAAACATGAATATTAACACTTTTATCGATAAAAATTCGATATAACTTGAGCTTTGTCATGGCTGCAGTGTGTGTAGGTACATTCTGTTGTGACTATATGGCCAAAAGTATGTGGATACCATTTTATTTAATGAATTCAGATGTTTTAAAGTGTAATCATGTAAACTAATTTAATTGCAACCAAGTTTGTAGAAACAGTTTATAAAAGGTTCTTAAGTGTTCCAGAACGGTTCTGGTCCTGCTCACGAAGCAAACACTAGAAATTAGGGATGTCCCGATCCGATCTCAAAGATCGGAATCGGGCCCGATCAAGGCATTTTTTTAACTGATCGGTATCGGCTTTACTAAGCCCGATCCTTTATTTTACGTCAGCGGTCAAGCAGGTGTCGTAAACGAAGAGTCCAGCAGTGAAGTGTGACGTCTGCAGTGCGAGCGCTTCACGAGGCGGTGGGAGCAGAGCTGCGTTCATTACTGTAGAATTTTACTGTTTATATGGTGTGTGAGTCCAGGATCACTCCGGTTTACAAAACTATAACTTTTAATCCCGGTATGAAAGGAGCGTAACGTACAGCACCATGTTACAAGACATCTCAGTATCAAGCTCTCTGATTGGCTTAGTTACAACACGTCTACAAGTACGGTGGCTCATAACAAACAAACCAGATTATCATTTAACCAATTTCATACGGCACCTAAAAAATAAACACTCGGCCGAATACAGCGAGTTTATTATTATATGATGAGAAGAGGAACCGGGCCGTCCTCTAACACGGCAGAGACGCTGATTCTCCTCAAAAAGAACCTTCACTTCATTTTGAGTGTTCTAGTTTTACTACCACAATGCTGCACTAAGTTTGTTTACTTTTATTTTTAGCTTGGATGCAGGCAATTATTTCCTACAGCACTGCAGAGCTATTCAGGTGTTAAACATGTACGTTGGATTAATTTGAATAGCTGTAATGTACTTGAAGTGTGCACCGTGTGAACAGTGTTATCTAGTTCTTATCTAGACAATATCTAGAACATACAAGTATCGGAAGACACTCAAAACTAATGATCGGGATCGGGACATCCCTACTAGAAATATATGGTTTGATAGGGTTATTGTGGAAAAACTCTAGTGACTCTAGCACTGAGCCCTGACCACAACCCTATTGAGCACATTTGGAATGAACGGCATCTTACACTGTTCAATATCAGTTTCTGATAGAATGGGCACAAATTTCAACAGAAAGAATCTTGGAATCATAAAAAGCGTCCAGAAAGCTCATAATCTGGTGTCCACTTAATTCTGGTTGTACAGTACAAGATGATTTAGAGCATACTACAGCCAGATTTAAGTCCAATACAGACTAAACTGTATAGTATTTAAGTGTCTTCTTCAAGCTCAGTAATATGTTGAGCAGATGCACTTTTTATTGTCTCCTGAAATAAAATATTAATTATAATTCATGTTAATAATCTCTGTACATTTGTATCAGTCTGACACATTTGACACGTTCTCTCCTCCGCAGTGCATCTTCACATAGAGGGAATGGCCGGCCTATACGCTTCGAGCCACCGATGCTGGACTTCCATGAACAGTAAGTATGGAGCGCTCGGACGTCGAGGCCCGGAAGGCACGATTCCCGCCCGGCTCGGTCGAGCTGTAAATGTTTTTCCTCTTTGTTACTCTGCGGTTGTGGATGATCCTCAGTTTTCTGTCTGTGCAATGTTTCCTGAGCCTGGCTGCTCGTCAGGTTCTGTCTGAGCCACGTCCTCATTTAACCTACATGCTGAGGATTGTGTGGGGTTTTAAAATATGTCTTTTTATATTAATGATGGATAAATAATGGCAATCAATTGAAAAGGTTTATTGAACCCCAAGAGTGATTTATTTTGATGGTCAGTTGTTCGGTTGCGCAATAGAAACTGTGAAAGATTTATTGTTTTGTAAATAATGTTTAGTATGATTATAAGATCCCCTTGTACAGTGTTCAGATTGTTTTGCACACTTTGTGTGCTGGATTTGATTTTGGATGGACATCATGTCACCACACAGACGTTTCTTAGTGTTTAGATCCTTTATTACGTCTCTACAAGGGGCGGCACGGTGGCTAAGTGGGTAGCACTGCCGTCTCACAGCAAGAAGGTCCTTGAACGTGTCCGATCCCCAGGTGGGGCGGTCCGGGTCCTTTCTGTGTGGATTGTGCATGTTCTCCCCGTGTCTTTGTGGGTTTCCTCCCACAGTCCAAAACCTGCTGGTTGGCGAGCAGGCACCAACCTGTCAATTCTGTGGTAAACCCCAAACAATCAAGCGTATTTTATTAGAATGCCCTACAGTTTTAGCCATCAGAGACCATTTTTACAGGGTTGAGAACATAAAAGAACTGTTCGAGAAGATTTGTCCATCTTTAAAACTTTTTAGAAAGTCTAAATTTTAAACAAATGATCTGAGCATATTTTTTACTATTTATTTTCACGTTTTACTAAATTCTAATAGTAAGATCTAATAAATGTGTATGCCATAAAATAGCCAATGTGTTGCTAATATGACAATAAACCCAAACAAACAAACAAACCCACAGTCCAAAGATGTGCAAGTGAGGTGAATTGGAGACACTAAATTGTCCATGACTGTGTTCGATATAACTTTGTGTAATGAGTAACTACCGTTCCTGTCATGAATGTAACCAAAGTGTAAAACATGACGTTAAAATCCTAATAAATAAACAAACATCTCTACAATCTTTTCACACTTGGATTTTGGCAGTTTATCCCGTTATTCTGGTTCAGTCATGTCAAGCTCAGTCAGACTGAACACTGTGTGTGTCTGTAAACTGCCACCTTTAAGTCTCTTCACAGATTGATGGGGTTTAATTCTAAGCTTTGATGGGGCCACTAAAGGTCTTTGAGATACTTACATTTACATTTAGTGGACGCTTTTATCCAAAACAACTTACAGTACACAATCTAAGCAATTTAGGGTTACGGGCCTTGCTCAAGGGCCCATCAGTTGCGACCTGGCAAAGGTGGGGCTTGAACCGGCAACCTTCTGATTACTAGTCCGGTATCTTACCCACTAGGCTACTTGCCTTGACACCACTGTCAGGTCATTATCATGTTAAAAGGTGAACAGTGGCACTAGTTTGAGTTTCCCTGTCTATAACATCATGCTGCCACCACCATGTTTCACTGTTGGAATGATATTCGGCCGGTGATGTGCAGTGACATGACCAAAGAGTTTTACATTCAATTAATGACACCAAAGAATCTTTTTACTCATGCTGGCCTAGTTGTTTATATGCCGTTGTGCACACTCCATGTGGGCAGTCGTATGTCTTTTACTTAAACGTGGTTTCTGTCCTGCCACTCTTTTATAAAGGCCTGATTTTATAGATAAACCGCCCAAATCCACGTGTCCAAAGCTTGTAGAGACGCACGTGAAGTATTAAATAAAGTGTCTAAATACTATTAAGTGTACATTAATGGCTAAGGTACCTTCATGTAAACCCTGATGCTGCAGATTTCGCAGTACGCTGTCAGCTTCAGTGTTACCTTATGCACCCTAAACTGATCGATCCACCTTCTGCAAGCTGGCTGCACGTTTCTGCTTTATTTGTTCCTCTCTCATCCTCCAGTAAACACCTCATCAGCTGGACTGGTTTATACGGACCTGCTGTGCGGTGTTGAGCAATCCAGCGTCTGTTTCCACCAGCGTGCAATAAAGACTTTCCTAAACACTCCAGGCCCTCGTAAATCTGAGCTTGTAATCTGGCTCTGACATCGAGTGTGTTTTTAATACCAGCCTCACGCTTTGCTGTTCCACTTCTTCCTGTATAGACTTTTCTTTATTTGCAGTGCACTCGATTTGTTAACAGTCACGATATAGGTATTAAACAAACACTGTTCTGATTTATAGCCGTGTGTTATTGCACGGACTGATAACACGTCCTCTGTTGATTTAAGCCTCATGAGCTGCTTTCGAGCGTTCTGACAGACCTGAGTGTATATAGTAGTAGTCTTTATTGTGTGATTAACATGATTAACATTAGCTTGATGTTGATTATTAGTTTAACTTTGTGCCTCTCTGTTTCGCGCCCCTCACATTTATTCTTTTCTTCTCTTTCCAGGCCGGTCGGGATGCCAAAAATGGAAAAAGTTTACTTACACAATCCCAGCACAGAAGAAATTAGTTTAATATCAATATCAGCAACAACGGCTCATTTTCACGCCTCCTTTTTTCAGAGTCGAGTGAGTACATGAATTATTTATAACCTTTACTAAAGCAAACTGTTTATGTTAGATCAGAGAGGACAGAAATAATGAGGCCTCGCCTTTAACCTTCTCACCAGCAGCTCGGCCTAAAGAAGAAGCTTAGAAATGTGGTTAGAATATATAAAAGCAGAACATCATCATCAGCGGTTATTGGGTCCCTCCTCACTTTCTATCTTTTTTGTCTCTTTTGTCTTTCTGTATCTGTCTCTTTTTTTGCCTTTTTGTTTTTTGTCTTTCTTTGATTCTTTCTTTCTTTCTTTCTTTCTTTCTTTCTTTCTTTCTTTCTTTCTTTCGTCTTTCTGTCTTTCTGTCTTTCTTTCTTTCTTTCTGTCTTTCTTTCTTTCTTTCTGTCTTTCTGTCTTTCTTTTCTTCTATATTTCTTTCTTTCTTTCTTTCTTTCTGTCTTTCTGTCTTTGTCTTTCTTTTTTTCTTTCTTTCTTTCTGTCTTTCTTTCTTTCTGTCTTTCTGTCTTTCTGTCTTTCTTTCTTTCTGTCTTTCTGTCTTTCTTTTCTTCTATATTTCTTTCTTTCTTTCTTTCTTTCTTTCTTTTCTTCTATATTTCTTTCTTTTTCTCTTTCTTTCTTTTCTTCTATATTTCTTTCTTTCTTTCTTTCTTTTTCTTTCTTTCTTTTTCTTTTTTTCTTTTTTTCTTTCTTTCTGTCTTTCTGTCTTTCTGTCTTTCTGTCTTTCTTTCTTTCTGTCTTTCTGTCTTTCTTTTCTTCTATATTTCTTTCTTTCTTTCTTTCTTTCTTTCTTTCTTTCTTTCTTTCTTTCTTTCTTTCTTTCTTTTCTTCTATATTTCTTTCTTTTTCTCTTTCTTTCTTTTCTTCTATATTTCTTTCTTTCTTTCTTTCTTTCTTTTTCTTTCTTTCTTTTTCTTTCTTTTTCTTTTTGTCTTTTTCTTTTTGTCTTTTCTTCTTTCTTTCTTTCTTTCTTTCTTTCTTTCTTTCTTTCTTTCTTTCTTTCTTTCTTTCTTTCTTTCTGTCTTTCTTTCTGTCTTTCTTTCTGTCTTTCTGTCTTTCTTTCTGTATCTTAGACAAAAGAAAAAAAGAAAAACCGACTCTGTCCTTTCTCTTTCTTTCTCTGTCTCTGTCTGTCTTTCTGTTTCTTACTTTCTTTCTGTATCTGTCTGTTTTTATTTCTTTCTTTTCTTTGTATTTTTGTCTGTGTTTCTTTCTAACTCTCTTTCTGTCTGTATTTTTCTTTCTGCTTTTCTTTCTGTGTGGCATTTTCTTCTTAGTTTTTTTTCCTCTTTCTTTTTGGTTTTTCTGTCTTTTCTTCCTTTTTCCTTCCTTCTTCTCTCTCTTTTTTTCTTGCTTCTTACTAACTCACTCGCTCACTGTGAAATCGCATGAAAAGATAATTGATTTGATTGGTTGACCATTCCCAGCACTTCAGTGCCACTCATCTCTTGTATAAACACTGATGAGATGAAGCATTAGGACCTGAGTGATCAGGTCATTATTCTACTTATTATTATACTCATTATTCTTGGGTGAAATAATTATTAGCGCATTTAATTCCACTTAGGTCTAAAACCCTCTTCAGGCAGGTTAACAAAGTGAGGCTTAGAAAATACACAATTTAAAATTCAGCTCAAACATTAGAACATCCATCTAAAAAATGTGCAGGTCTGTATTTTTGGTTGTTGACCTCAGGCCATGTTTAAAGTTAAAGTGGGACGTATTGGGGGGGGGGGGGGGTGTCAACAACAGGTGGGAAGTGTTTAATTTATTACAGTCTGTAGTGTGTGAGGAACATGAACACTGAACCCTTAAATGTGACCCCTAAGCTATAATGAAGGTGGGTATGAGATTTCCAAGACCTTAAACCTTTCTAGAGAAACTGTTAAGATTATTGTCCAGAGGTTCCAAACTTACAGCACAGCAGCAATTTCATTTGTTGGCCTTAATAATCTCATCAGAAATTGAAATCAAGGCTGCGACAAATGTGACGGTGGCAACCGTAAGACGATCACTTAACAAGATAGGAATTTATGGCCAAACTCCATGGGGGAATACCACTCCTGACCAAGAGGCACGGTAAGGGTCAGTTGGAATACACCAGAGGGAATTTGGAAAGACCTGGACAGTTCTGGGACACGGTTCTGTAGAGTGTCAAATCGAAACTGGAACTGTATGGCCGCAGATAAATACAATCCACACAGTTAAGCATGAACTCCAGTTGGACTCCAGTACAGATGTGAGGACTTTCACATTCACATTTTACAGCAGTCGTTAAATTACACTCATAAACTGAATGATGGAATAAATAGAAGCTACGACACACAGCACAGCCACCTTAATAGCTGAATGTAAACCTAGAACGTCCAGCGACGGTGCGAGGCTTCATGTTCTGTCTCAAATACGACAATTCTCCTCAGCGTCCAAACTCAGTTACCCGAGTCATGTTGGACGTTTTGACTAAGCGATCGCTGACTGAATTGCCGTAGGATTGCTAGGACGCCTCATAGTGCAGATTAACCAGTAGACACGAGGCACTTGAATGCTACACGGATGGAAAATGTTTAATCGCTAGAGACGGGTCGGCTCGATGGGTGGCCTCACAGCGAGGAGGTCCTGGGTTCGATCCCCGGGTGGGGCCACAGTACCAAACAAAAACATGCAAGTGAGGTGAATTGGAGATGCTAAATTGTCCATGTCTGGGTTTGACATTAAACTTGTGAACTGATGAATCTTGTGTAATGAGTAACTACCGTTCCTGTCATGAATGTAAATGTAAAACATGACAACTTCATTTTATTCAGGGCCAGTGATAGCTCAGTGGTTAAGGTACTGGACTAGTAAACAGAAGGTTGCCGGTTCAAGCCCCGCCACCACCAAGTTGCCACTGTTGGGTCCCTGAGCGAGGCCCTTAACCCTCAATTTCTCATTGTGTAAGTCGCTTTGGATAAAAGCGTCTGCTAAATGCTGAAAATGTAAATTTTAAGCCTCTAAAAAGCCCAAACCTTTGCTGACACTGGATGTGGGATTTGGTCCCTGAAGCTTCAAATATGAAAATGTTCCAGAATTTGCATTCAACTAAATGTTTGTTCCCCGTTTCAGTGAGTTGTACAGGTGGATGATGTACGCCTGCCACGCCCTCTTGTTGCTCTTACTCTACACTGTTGTCCTTAATCTAGTTATCACCCCTCGACCAGATTAATAAGCCCATTAATCATTCCTCGTGCTGCCCGGCTGCTCCCGTGTGTTAGATGAGCTGTATTGTTAACCTGAAACAACCTGCCTCCGTGTGGGTACCTGACGGCTCTTTATCTGGCTCTTACGCCAGTATTTTTACACCCAGGAGTCAATTGAGTGTGTTTAGAGCGCTTCCTCTGACGAGCACTTCCAGCAGTGTAATAAAAGCCCAATTTGTCTGCTCAAGTCGACCCTTGGCGAGGCTTCCTGGTAATCGCTTTGTGCTTTCCAGCAGCCTGACAAAGTGATTTGCACATTTCGGTGTAGAAGGGCGGCGGTTCTATGACAGTCTGTCCATTTTTAGACACGCGGAGAGCTTCTAGAAGAAAGACAGGATTGTGTCACCACCTGTAAGATTCTCTTGTACAGCAACGTCATGACTCATGTTATTGCTGAGCCACTGGTACATGTGGGGCGGGGCAGAATAGGGTGGGGCAGGGTTCTGAAGATCGCCCTAATGAACAACAATGAGCCACGTATTGATCTGTCAACTCATTTGACATTGTCGGCATTTAGCAGACGCCCTTATCCAAAGCGACTTGCATTACAGATACAGTTAAGAGTCTGAGCAATTGAGGGTTAAGGGCCTTGCTCAAGGGCCCAACAGTGGCGACCTGGCACTGGTGGGGCTTAAACCAGTGACCTTCTGATTATTAGTCCAATACCTTAACCACTAGGCTACAGCTAGCCCATGTTGTTGATCCTGCACTACTTGTGCCGTCCGTGGTATTCTTGGACATGAAACGTGACACCTTTGCCCACCATGGTCCATCATCAGCCAGACACTGGGTCTGTGTGAAAAATTTATCTTAGACCCGGGTTACCAAATATGGGCATAACAACATGGCGTGGCCTACAAAATGATGACACGACTTCAGTGGTCTATTTAGACATGCCCTCTTCTCAGGAGAGTAGGATGACCCGTAGTGACCGGCCAACTGTAGCGAATCGTTCCCAAAGGAGTCTAAGTAGGAAAAGGACTAAAATGTTAAGGCTAGTCCAAATCTCATGTCCAGAATCAGTGATTTCTTGGGTATTACTGGAGTATTTGGCAACCCAAATGGAATCATTAGAATTAAGATGCATTTATGAGGGAATTTCTTTGAATTGACATTCAGTGTTTGTATGGCGGAGGGACCCAAGATGCCAAAGACCTTTAAACGCAAATTTCTTGCTGCTCAATTCTGACCACAGAGGCTGTTGTGTCACTAATTTCATGACTCCTTGTTTTCCAGATAATTCCACCGGGAGGAAACACCTCATTCGACGTGGTATTTCTAGCTCGAGTCGTAGGGAATGTAGAAAACACATTATTTATTAACACATCTCATCATGGAGTGTTCACATACCAGGTATGTTGGGAATTCTTCGTCTGTGTGGAGTTCCTAGACGTTGATTTTGATCTAGAGAGTCGAACCTGCTATAAAAGCTCCAGACGTAACCCGGTGTGGTGTGTTGTGTTTTTTTTCCGTCTAGGTGTTTGGTGTGGGCATCCCCAACCCGTACAGACTCAGGCCCTTTGTGGGGGCCCGGGTTCCAGTAAACAGCAGCTTCTCTCCGCTCATAAACATCTTTAATCCGCACAGCGAGCCGCTGCAGGTGGGTTTTATTGGAATTCTAGCAGGATGTTCCGTGTCTCGTGTCCGAGCGTGCATTATTAATGAGGCTGATTCTCCTCCTAGGTTGTGGAGATGTACTCGAGTGGAGGTGATTTACATCTAGAGCTGCCCACTGGTCAACAGGGTGGCACTAAAAAGTTATGGGTGAGTGTGAAGAAAACATGTTATTCTGCATTTAATGGGTGGTTTTACTTGGGATCCACTGCATCTCAAAACAGACTTAATTTAGAAATAAATCAGCTGATTTTGTTCATTTGCAGTTGAGAGCTTCTATTAAGGCACATTAAGTACCAAACTTAATTATAATAATAATAAATTAGGGCAGACGGAAGGTCTTTATTTGTCTTATATACATTTACACATATACAGTACAATCGATGTTTTCCCCCCACATATTTTAGTTTCTTTAAAGCACTGCCATTATATGGAGCCGAGAGGGTTGAGATCCTTGCTCAGGGGCCCAACAGTGGCTGCATGGTAGACGTGTCGGGTGTGGGCATCCCCAACCCTATTAAGGCACATTTAGTACCAAATTTAATGATAATCTTATGATAATGATAATATAGGGCAGATGGAACGTCTTTATTTGTCCTATACAGTAAGTCCTCGGGTTACGGCGGACTTGACATACGGCGTTTCGTGGATACGTCGCCATCTCCTATAAATTTATTTTACTTGGGATCCACGACATCTTAAAACATAAAAAAGAATACACAGAGCAGCACAGTTACAGGGCTGTTTTGGCAGCAAAAGGGGGACCAACACAATATCAGGAAGGTGGTTATAATTTTATGTTCCGTCATTCCAATGTACACGGTTTGAGACGTAAAAACAACGTCCGCACGGGAACTAGTCGGCGAGCGGAGCGGACGAATACGTCGTCACGCGACGCTATACGAGGAAGACGGCGTTGTTCGTTCGCCGGCTGCACGCCATGATGGTTATGTAGGTGGGTTCCGACTTACGGCGAAAATCGCGTTACGACGCGTCCGTAGGAACGGATCTCCGACGTAAGTCGAGGACCTCCTGTATACATTTACACATGTACAGTACAATCAATGTTTTTCCTGCACATATCCCAGCCCTTATGTGTCCTCCCCTGGAGCAGAGAGGGTTGAGATCCATGCTCAAGGGCCCAACAGTGGCTGCAGTTTTCTAGTTGGTGAAAATCTGGGGACGTGACTAAAACATGGATTTTAACCACATTATTCTACATTTCTTATGGAAAATAAATATTAAAGACACAGTCGGAATCTGGAGTCACCAAACGATGCAGGAAAAAAAAAGATTTCATTGTAAAGTGTCGTGTTAGAGAGTGTGGACATGAAAAAATACTATTATTTTAATGTTATAAGGGGATTTTAATAATGTTTTACATTATATATCCTAAATTTGCAATCAGGTCAATGTGCAGGACACTTTGCTCCATTAAAAAATATATTTTAAAGTAAATTTTCATCTACATTTATACATATAATGTCCTGGGGGCCGATATGGCACCAATTTGGTGGAATGGCTCATATGTATACACACCGACCAGGCATAACATTATGAGCACTGACAGGTGAAGTGAATAACGGGTGGGATATATATTAGTGGGGGGGATATATTAGGCAGTAAGTGAACATTTTATCCTCAAAGTTGATGTTAGAAGCAGGAAAAATTGGCCAGATTGTGATGGCTAGACGACTGGGTCAGAGCATCTCCAAAACTGCAGCTCTTGTGGGGTTTTCCCGGTCTGCAGTGGTCAGTATCTATCAAAAGTGGTAAATCGGCGACAGGGTCATGGGCGGCCGAGGCTCATTGATGCACGTGGGGAGCGAAGGCTGGCCCGTGTGGTCCAATCCAAGAAGTTAATGCTGGTTCTGATAGAAAGGTGTCAGAATACACGGAGCATCACAGTTACAGGGCTGTTTTGGCAGCAAAAGGGGGACCAACACAATATTAGGAAGGTGGTCATAATTTTATGTCTGATCGGTGTATATTGGCATTATTATGACTTTCCGGGTTAACTAACTATGACAGATTGAAGCAGGGCTGCGTGTACATGATGATTTCACAAAATCGCTTTTGCACCATCTGAGCCATAGTTTTCTCCGGGGTAAAAAGGTGCTGCTTACTTTGCCGAGTTCCCTGGCGCTCTTAGTGCTGGTCCCAAGCATCGATAGTATAAGAAAGGTTGAGACAGGAAGTAAAATTGGTCAAATTTGATATGCAGACCAGAATAATCTCCTCTGACAACCCCTAAAAATACAGAAGCAGCCGAAAGAAAATTAAACAGTAAGTACAAATTAAAGGTGCCTTTTCATTTAGCGAAGCTTTGTGGTCATCCGTGTGTACAGACGTCCCTAAGCTTGGTATTTTCAGCACGCTCGTTCTTGTTTCTGTAGGAAATAGCTCCATTTGAGACCAAGGGTGTGATGAGGGCCAGCTTTTCCTCACGGGATGCTGACAATCACACGGCCTTCATCAGGATCAAAACCAACGCGTCCAGCGAGGACGAGTTCATCATCCTCCCTGTGGAAGTGGAGGTCACCACAGGTCAGGAGTCAGAAATCGCTGGGCTAAGATATCAGATATAAGCTAAAACTACTCGACTAAGTACTAAGTGTTCGTTTCTTTTTTCCAGCGCCGGGTATTTACTCATCAACAGAGATGCTGGACTTTGGTACACTCCGATCACAAGGTGATTTTTAACAGACATTGCTCGATCTGTTCAAGTCTTACATATATAGTACAGCTGAACTAAACTATTCCGTCTTTATAGATCGTCCAAAACTGTTAAATCTGCATCTTTTAAATTCCGGAGCAAAAGATGTATCGATCATGGTAAGTTTTATATATTTTTTTATTTAAATCCCTCTACTGTTGTGGTAAAATCCCACTGCAGAAGAACAAGGTCTTATCTGACCGTACGTTCATTCACGTTCCACAAAAGCAAGAGAAAATATTTGACTTAAAATCATGTGGAGGCGAAAACTCTCGAATCTCAGCAGAGCTCCTGACCTGGCCTGGCATCCACACAGACACAGTTGGTCGTCTTTGAGGGATGGACGGTCAGATGGGGTCTCTCTCACTGCGATATGCGATATCTTGCGCTGGTCTGGGTGCCTGCGCTAGTGGGTGGAGTCACATGGAGCCTCCGTACATGATCAGGTTGGCAGTGGATTCACAGTTTGGAATTGGAAATGACTAAATTTGAAGATAAAGAGGGGGAAAAAAATCCAGAAAACAAAGAAATAATTTGGAAATGAGAAGTCAGGGGGGGTTCACTGGGTGCTAGGCAGGCCACCCTAGACAAAGCCAGACGTGTCTGTGTAGACTCCTGGCCGGCTGATAGCACCACGTAGATTTGCATCATTGCATATAAACCTGAGCTAAAGAACATCCACCAGCATATTCCCTATAAAACACAGTCTCAGTGACTCTGTGTACAAGCTGTAAGTCCACAGATGAGTAATTCAGAGTCTGACCACCCTATACACAGCCAGTCATGTCTGTGTAGGTACCTGGCCGGCTGATAGCAGCACTTAGATTTGCATCATTGCATATAAACCTGAGCTACAGAACAGCCACCAGCATTTTCCCTATAAAACACAGTCTCAGTGACTCTGTGTACAAGCTATTGGGCCACACATGAGTAATTCAGAGTCTGTAAGGAGTTAGAGAAATGGTCATTGAGCATCTTGATGAAATGCTGAAACCTTACAAGCCCATTTTTTATGCTACTCACTAGCCCACTAGGCATAAAACATGTGGCATAGAGTCAATCCTGTCGATGTCTCTGTAGCATCCAGCAGCATATTATTGTCAGAAGGGGATCCATTCCTCAAAGCGTATCCTCCATAACGGCACCAAAATTGGATTAAAAAAACAACTTACGCCAATTAACTTTGATTACTATCTTGGTTTTACAAATATCATTTGTGTTTTACAGAGCGTTCGTCCCACGCCATCGAACGAAGCTATCTCTGTCGAGTTTAAACAGATCACGTTAAAAGCAGGAGAGAGTCGATATACCAAAGTCGCTGGCATTTATTTTGATGGTAAGAGATTTATCTGTTTTGTTCTGTATGTGAAGCATTGCCAGTTCCATGTACTTCTGTGTTAATAAATAAAGCACAATAACTAGTACTATGTGCTACTTATACTACTAAACTTCACTGGCCTGTTGAGAGCCTTGAGCACAATCCTGAGCTGAACTAGATGAATGGCCGTGGTTTTGAAATGGCTCGTTTTTGGAAATATCGTGTACATGGGTCTTATTTTACTGCACCAGATATACTGAGCCTCATGCGCCACGATGAAAAACTCTCAGAAATACATTTTTAAAAGCAGAACTACGTCCCGGGATATTCTGTATGATGGTATGTAAGTATTAAGCACATGGAACAGTGGTCTCAGCCAAACAGGTCACCATGAATCAGAAGTTGCTGGATTAGCAGCAGGGAAACGGAAAACGGCATACATTTTTTGTGGACGTTTGTTGTGACTCTTTAATAGCTGCCGGCCAATAGCAGACTGACAAGTAACCTAATTTACTGCTATACAAAAACTTACATGACTAGAATAGTTGCCGTCCCAATGTTTCTGAGTAATGGAATACTCATACTGTTAAATAATAAGCACGATCAACAGTGTTTTATTAAATTAAAGTTGTTTTTCTTGCCATTTCAGCTTCAAAAGCCAGAAGACCAGACCAGTTCTCTGGTAAAATAACAGTCAAGGCGAAAGAGAAGAGCTACTCGAAACTTGAAATTCCTTACCAAGCTGAAGTTTTAGAAGGGTCAGATATGTGTTTGCTTCTTTAATAACAGCGTGCAGTACATATTTTATTATACAGAATCATCGTCTTGTAATACACGCTTTATCGGTTTCAGGTATCTGGGTTTCGACCACACGGCCACCCTCTTCCATATTAGAGACAGTCCTGTAGATCCAGTGGACCGGCCCATCTACCTCACCAACACCTTCAACTTCGCCATACGCATCCACAACGTTTCCCTCC
The DNA here is from genome assembly GCF_030014385.1 of Trichomycterus rosablanca. Classification (NCBI taxonomy): domain Eukaryota; kingdom Metazoa; phylum Chordata; class Actinopteri; order Siluriformes; family Trichomycteridae; genus Trichomycterus; species Trichomycterus rosablanca. The sequence continues at coordinate 2,894,231 of NC_085993.1, read as the reverse complement.
CAGAAGACGCCAAGATGTTCAATGTGAGTCAAGTCAAGGGCGCATTCACATGAGACGCGGCAAAACCAAAGTGTGAATAAGAGTCAAATTCAGTCTGAAAGCTCCACGTGTATCTGTGTTTATCTGGATTTTCCTCCCTGTTTCACTTTTAAACTTGTGTTACAGCTCGAGCTTCTGAGCAATTGCTAAAACGTTTCTGGTTCAGAATAAAGCTTAACGTGGTTTAATGTAGTAAAAGAAGGAGACAGGAGCACTAAACTTCTCTTCATTATTACTGCTCATAAGTTCCTCCACTAATCACATTTCTCACTCGCTGTTTTACTACAGTAAGGCACGCTAAGCTTCGTTTGTACAACCCGAGTCGCTTTTTCTGCCTCATATCAAACAGTTTGCCTGATTAGAGGGGCTTTGAAAAGGTCGGTGGCAAACTGGGTCAAAAATTGTGAGTGCCCTTTAACCCTCCTTGTAAATAATCCTGCACAAGTTTAGAGCCAAGTTGACAAGGCGGCCAAGTTCTACAATAATATATATATATATATATATATATATACTGTATATACACACACAAAGTTGGCACTTTTGTAAAAGCAGATATAACAGCCTCCTCACTTCCTGTGAAGATATTGCTGTGTGTCTTGCTTTCAACCGATGTTCCAGTTCATCCCAGGTGATCATTAAGGTAGAGGGTCATGTCTCTAGTAGTTCCTCCACAGGTTCCAGATCTATAGATCTGGCTTTGTGCACAGGGGCACATTCAAGGGGCCGTGAGGAGCCTTTCCCAAACTAGTTGAATTTCTATAATTGATTTTATACACCTGCTAGCAATTAACTCATTAATTAGGGTGGTTGTTCATTGCTGTTCAGCTCCTTGATCTACATTTGCATTTTCTGCATTTAGCAGACGCTTTTATCCAAAACGACTTACAGTACTGTGAGAGTGTATTGTCTAAGCAATTGAGGGTTAAGGGCCTTGCTCAAGGACTCGAAAGTGGCAACCTGGCAGTGGTGAGGCTTGAACCAGCAACCTCGCAATATTTTTGACTCGATAATTGCTTAGTTTAAAACAAAGTAATGATAAAATTCTTGTATTCATTTCATTTTCATGTTCTATTGTGACTGTGCCCTGATCTGGGTCGTGGTGGGTCTGGTTTCCCAGGAAACACTGGGAGCAGTTTAGTAACACACCATGTACAGGACAGGACAGGACAGGACGTCAATCCCATTCCAGGGCTTCGGCTGTATTTGGGGGAGGGAAGCGGCCAGTCACGTCTATATGTAGACACCCGACTGGCCGATAGCACCACTGTGGGTTCCAACCCAGGATCCCAGCGGTAGTGGCCTTGCGTAATGTAGTGCTGCGCCACCCGAGCGCCCGTTCCTGTATCATGTTTAAATAAAATTCATCTTAAACAGAATCAAGTGTGTGTTGTCAAGAGGAATGTTTATGTATATGTGAACACCAGATCCTTAAATTTATATTTACTTCGAAAATCCAACATTTGTATGTAAAATTTTGCTTTCTTGTGTTTCAGGTGCGTAATTTCAGCACGCCGGTCCTCATCCCTCCCCACGAATCCCGCTATATATTCTCCCTTCTGTTCCGGCCCGTGCGTCCTTCCATCCACATCGACAGCAACATCCTCCTCATAACCAACGCGTCCAAGTTCCACCTTCCGGTCAGAGCCTACACCGGGTTTCTGGAGGTAAACCAGTCCATCCATTCAAACTGTGTGCAATAGGTTTAACTTACATACAGAGGAAACTTGATTTAAATCGATGTATTTAGGATTTGAGGAATACGATGTGAAAAAACAGACAGTGAGTGATATACGTAGGTCTGAGGACAAACTGAAGGAGTATGCAGTGAAATGTAGTGGTTTTACTTGACACATTTACTTTTACTGTTTATCATATGTGTGTTTCGGACAGTCGCATTTTACAGACCAGTGCTCTCTACGTTTAGTCTATAAAATCATGGTTCCACTGTATATGAATGTTTATGAATGTAAAATTGTCAGAACCAGGTCATTTTAGTGGGTAGAGCTTTGGGCCATCAACCGGAAGATTGGCGGTTCAAATCCCAGCTCTGCTATGCAGCCACTGTTGGGTCCTTGAGCAAGGCCCTTAACCCTGTCTGCTCCAGGGGCGCCGTACCATGGCCGACCCTGCGCTCTGACCCCAGCTTCCAAACAAGCTGGGACGCCATAGAGATGGCTCTAAATATAGAGCTTATAATGGCGTTAAAACCCAAACCAAACAAGCTGGGATATGCGAAGAAAGAATTTCATTGTACATGTATATATGACAAATAAAGTATATCTGTACACACCCCAAATAGGACGCTAATCCATTGAGGGCCAGTAATGTTTGCGTAGATGCCCAGTCGGGCGATAGCACAGATCTAGATCCCAGCGTTGGGTTGAGTGCAAATTGAGCTTATTTATTTAAACAACCACATACACAGCAAAGGCGGGCAGCTCGGTGGCTGAAGTGGGTAGCGCGGTCACCTCACAGCTAGAAGGTCCTGGGTACGATCCCCAGGTGGGGCGGTCCGGGTCCTTACTGTGTTTCCTCCCACAGTCCAAAAACGTGCAAGTGAGGTGAATTGGAGACACTAAATTGTCCATGACTGTGTTTGATATTAAACTTGTGAACTGATGAATCTTGTGTAATGAGTAACTACCGTTCCTGTCGTGACTGTAACCAAAGTGTAAAACATGACGTTAAAACCCTGATAAACAAACAAACAAAACAAAACACAGCAAAGAAACCAGAGGACACGTCAGTGAGCAGGCATCTGAGCTCATGTTTATGGATGAGGGTTGGTGCCCTCTTGACCTGCATTGTATTGTATTGTATTTTTTTTACAGCCTGTTGTCCTTCCACCCAGTCCTAACGAACACACCTTGGATTTTGGGGTCCTCAGTGCCACAGACTCCAAGAATTTGGTGTTTGTGGTTGTCAACAGCAACCCTATTGAGGTAGGAATGGTGTGATTTAGCAGTTTTATTTGGTTTTGTACAAGAACTAAGGGCGCATTCACATGAGACGAGGCAAAACCGCTTTTGCTCTTCTGTGCCGTTGTTTCCTATGGAGTGTGGCACCTGATCGACCCAGTTTGGCGCCGACCTTTTCAAAGCTCCTCCAATGAGACGAACTGTTTGATATGAGGCGGTAAAAGCGACTCAGGCCGTACGAACAACAATTTTATTATTATTATTTTTTTAAACCCCTTTTTCTCCCCTTTTAGCGCATCCAATTGTTCAATTAGCATCGTGCTTCCTCTCTGTCTATGCCGAACCCTGCCCTGACCGAGGTGATTGAAGCTAACCCGTATCCCCTCCGAAACACGAGCAGCAGCCAGATGCATCTTTGCCACCCACACATTGACGAGTTTGGCGCCACCCAGCGTTGCATGCGGAGAGACACACCCCAAGGGCACCCTCTCTCATCTCTGTGCAAGCGCCTCCAATCAGCCGGCAGAGAACGCAATCGCATTCTGACAGAGAGAGACCCACATATGAGCAACCGGCCAATCGTTGCTCATATAGCCACTCAGCTTCGAACCGGTAAAGCAAGGCTGGATTCGATACCACGCTCTCAGAATCCAGCCCTGGTTGCAGCGCGTCTCTTTTTACCGCTGCGCCACCTGAGCGGCAGCATTTAACGTGACTTATTGTAGTAAAACAGCGAGTGAGGAATGTGATCAGTGGAGGAACTTATGAGCAGTAATAATGAAGAGAAGTTTAGTGCTCCTGTCTCCTTCTTTTACTACATTAAACCACGTTAAGCTTTATTTTTAGACTCTGGGAGAAGCTGATTCTGATTCTCACCATTTATCAGAAGCTGGAGCTGTAACACAAGTTTAAAGGTGAAACAGGGAGGAGAATCCAGATAAACACAGATACACGTGGAGCTGTAACACCGGATCTGCACCTTATTCCACACTGATGCAGATTCAGCTCAGATTCACGATTTGTGCTGAGGCTCGAATGCGAATGCGCCCTAAACGTAGAACATGTTGTAATTGTGTAACTTGACACCTCTGATGTCTAAGTTCCTGACTCATTTATTTGGTCTGGGAAGGAAGTTGAACCGAAGCTCGAACTGAGATCACATGATCGCACAGGAGAAATGATGTTCATGTTTAACGCTGTCGCTCTACTGACTCATGACTCTCCACAGCTGGAAATAAAGTCGTGGCTGGTGACCGGGGACAGTCTGTCTATGGAGCTACTCACCACAGAAAAGGGGAACAGGAGCACGGCGCTGAGTCGACTCGGAGAACTCCACGACAGCTCAGCCGCCCATCACCAGACCGTAAGAATTTATAAATAAATGTTTTTTTGAGTCACTTTCATCAATCGTTGTATCCTGGTCAGGGTCATGGTTCTGGTTCTGCCGGGAAACACCCTGCACAGGATGCCACTCCATTTCAGGAGCAAGTTTGAACATAGCCAGACATGTCTGTGTAGACGATGGGCCTGCAGATAGCACCGCTGAGGGCTTGCGTAATAGACGCTCATGTTTAGGCTCATTGGTGTTTTTTTACAATGATGTACACTATATTTCCAAAAGTATTCACTCACCCTCCAGATCATTGAATTCAGGTGTTCCGATCACTTCCATGGTCACAGGTGTATAAAACCGAGCACCTCGGCATGCAGACTGCTTCTACACACATCAGCGAAGGAACGGGTCGCTCTCAGGAGCTCAGTGAATTCCAGCGTGGTACCGTGATGCCACCTGATGCCACAGTCGACCGTCAGTGCTATTATAACAAAGTGGAAGCGATTAAGAACGACAGCAACTCAGCCACCAAGTGTTACCACGTAAAATAACAGAGTGGGTCAGCGGATCCAAACTTCATGTGGCTTCAGATGAGCTGAAGAACAGCGTGTAGAGCTTCATGGAACGGGTCTCCATGGCCGAGCAGCTGCATCCAAGCCTCACGTCACCGAGCGTAATGCAAAGCGTCGGATGCGGTGGTGTAAAGCACGCCGCCACTGGACTCTAGAGCAGTGCAGACGTGTTCTCTGGAGTGACGGATCACGCTTCTCCGTCTGGCGATCCGATGGACGAGTCTGGGTTTGGCGGTTGCCAGGAGAACGGTACCTGTCTGACTGTATTGTGCCGAGTGTAAAGTGTGGTGGAGGGGGGATTATGGTGTGGGGGTGTTTTTCAGGAGTCGGGCTCGGCCCCTCAGTTCCAGTGAAAGGAACTCTTAATGCTTCAGCACACCAAGAGATTCTGGACAATTTCATGCTCCCGACTCTGTGGGAACAGTTTGGGGATGGCCCCTTCCTGTTCCAACATGACTGCGCACCGGTGCACAAAGCACAAGCTCCATAAAGACGTGGATGAGCCAGTTTGGTGTGGAAGAACTTGACTTGCCTCGACCCGATAGATAGAACACCTTTGGGATGAATCAGAGCGGAGACTGTGAGCCAGGCCTTCTCATCCAACATCAGTGTCTGACCTCACAAATGCGCTTCTGGAGGAATGGTCAAAAATTCCCATAAACACACTCCTAAACCTTGTGGAAAGCCTTCCCAGAAGAGTTGAAGCTGTTATAGCTGCAAAGGGTGGCGACATCATATTAAACCCTGTGGATTAAGAATGGGAGTCACTCAAGTTCACTCAAGACTGCAGTCCAGACCTATATTTATATTAATACATTTATAAACCTAAGGATGATAATTGCTGTACTTTTCTTGGGACATTACCCAAACAATTAAGTGTTTATAAGAGGTGATGCAATGCCCCCGTTCCAATATTTTTGGCACATGTTGCCTCATTTCTACAGATTTATCGGCACTGTTTCGGCTGTGTGCTGGAACTTTATTTTTTTTCCCATGCATGTGAGTTAGTAAAATCATATGGAAACCAGAAGGGCATCTGTTCTACGGGGCCTCATTTGCATGCGTGTGTTGGTTTTCTCTGCAGGTAATTTTGGCTTCTGGCTATTATGCAGCATTTAAAGTAACTCTGGTGGCTAAAGCTCTGGAGGGCGTGTATGACGGAGCCGTACACATCACCACGGATTACGAGGTTCGTGATCCCCGTTCCAGATACCGCTGACGTGACCGGGCTTGTTCCGATGTGCAGGTCTCAGTGGAAATGTGATCTCTTGTCTCTTTCAGATCCTGACCATCCCTGTAAAGGCCCTGATAGCTGTGGGAACGTTAGGCTGCTCGCCCAAACACATAGTCATGCCGCCGTCATTTCCGGTAAGTTGCCCCCTGAATGCTAGTTAATGCCATTTTGGGTGTAAAGATTGTAAACATAAACATAGTAATAAACACCAGAGCAGCTTCAGTAAATATTAGGACCGATTTTAGTCTAAAACGCCATGTGACTCGCACTAGAAATGCTGATTGGCCGGATGTACGGCAATTTAGTCATACACTGACTAAATCAGTTACTTGTAAGCTCTGTTAGCCTTGTATCTTTAGTGCTAGGAAGCAATCATTTGGGGAAATTACAGTGGTAACCTAGTGGGTAGAGCTTTGGGCTGTCAATCGAAGGGTTGAGAGTTCGAATCCCAGCTCTGCCTTTACATCTACATTTATATTTGCAGCATTTATCGGACGCTTTCATCCGAAGCGACTTGGGCCTTGCTCAGGGGCCCAACAGGGACAACTTTGGTGATGGTGGTGCTTGAATCGGCCATGTAGCCACTGTTGGGCCCTTGAGCAAGGCCCTTAACCCTCTTGGCTCCAGGAAGGCCGTACAATGGCGCTCACCCTGCGCTTTGACCCCACCTTCCAAACAAGAATTTTCTGTGCAGTTGTAGCTTAGTGGTTAAGGTACTGGACTAGTAATCAGAAGGTTGCTGGTTCAAGCCCCACCACTGCCAGACTGCCACTGTTGGACCCTTGAGCAAGGCCCTTAACCCTCGAAGGGTTGAGAGTTCGAATCCCAGCTCTGCTATTACATCTACATTTATTTTTGCAGCATTTATCTGTCACTGAATACAATTTAAGCAATTGAGGGTTAAGGGCCTTGCTCGGGGGTCCAACAGCAGCAATTTGAACAATGGTGGGTCTTGAATCAGCCATGTAGCCACTGTTGGGCCCTTGAGCGAGGCCCCTAACCCTCTCGGCTCAAGGGGCATCGTACAATGACTGCGCTCTGACCCCACCGTCTGAACGAGCTCAAAGAATTTCCTGGGCAGTTGTAGCTTAGTGGTTAAGGTACTGGACTAGTAATCAGAAGGTTGCTGGTTCAAGCCCCACCACTGCCAGACTGCCACTGTTGGACCCTTGAGCAAGGCCCTTAACCCTCGAAGGGTTGAGAGTTCGAATCCCAGCTCTGCTATTACATCTACATTTATTTTTGCAGCATTTATCTGTCACTGAATACAATTTAAGCAATTGAGGGTTAAGGGCCTTGCTCGGGGGTCCAGCAGCAGCAATTTGAACAATGGTGGGTCTTGAATCAGCCATGTAGCCACTGTTGGGCCCTTGAGCGAGGCCCCTAACCCTCTCGGCTCCAGGGGCATCGTACAATGACTGCGCTCTTACCCCACCGTCTGAACGAGCTCAAAGAATTTCCTGGGCAGTTGTAGCTTAGTGGTTAAGGTACTGGACTAGTAATCAGAAGGTTGCTGGTTCAAGCCCCACCACTGCCAGACTGCCACTGTTGGACCCTTGAGCAAGGCCCTTAACCCTCGAAGAGTTGAGACTATGAATCCCAGCTCTGCTATTACATCTACATTTATTTTTGCAGCATTTATCTGTCACTGAATACAATTTAAGCAATTGAGGGTTAAGGGCCTTGCTCGGGGGTCCAGCAGGGACAACTTTGGCGATGGCGGGGCTTGAGTCAGCCATGTAGCCACTGTTGGGCCCTCGAGCGAGGCCCCTAACCCTCTCGGCTCCAGGGGCATCGTACAATGGCTGACCCTGCGCTCTGACCCCACCTTCCAAATGAGCTAAAATAATTTTCAGGGCAGTTGTAGCTTAGTGGGTTAACTACTTAGTGGACTAGTAATCAGAAGGTTGCTGGTTCAAGCCCCACCACTGCCAGGTTGTCACGTTCTATTCTATTGTTAGATCACCTCTTTGTGCCAATTGGCTTCTGTGTACGTTTTATCAGCTCCCAGAATGCAAGATTTGAAAAATGTAATTGGACTGAATTTCCCTGCCCGTCCTCTCAGTGGAAAAACGATATGTCTCATTTTTGGCCGAATGTTTGCTTTATAAATGATCTGTATATGAATGCCGATGGTGTGTTTTTGCATATCACCTCCAGGGAAAAGTGGTGCACCAGGGGCTGAGCATTCAGAGCTCGTTCTCACAGAGGGTGAGGCTCCAGCAGATCCTCTCTCTCACCGAGGACGTTCGCTTCTACTACAAACGCCTGCGCAGCAACAAACTAGAGCTGGAGCCCAGGCGCAAGTCAAAGGTGATTATTGTTATTACAGTATAACCAGACCTGAACCTTCTCTGAAGTAAATGTTACTAAAGTTCCTCCTCTGACCGTCCAGGAATTCTCAAAATAGTGAGAGGAACCACGACCAACTGTAGTTGCTGGTGATGTTCTTACACAGTTATATTTATTCATCCAGTTTTTATTCTATTTCCTATTTTTAGTCCTATCCATTTCCCCAATTGTAACTTTCTCCATTGCTATGGTGGCTCGGTGGGTAGCACTGTCGCCTCACAGGAGTGTTTGCATGTTCTCCCCGGGTTTCCTCCGGGAGCTCCGGTTTCCTCCCACAGTCCAAAGACCTGCAAGTGCTACCTGTCCTGTCATGAATGTAACCAAAGTGTGCAAAATATGACCTTAAAATCCTAATAATTAATAAATAATTAAATAATTCTCCATGGCTGTGTACCCCCTTCCTGCCCCACAATGTAGTCACTGACCACTTCTTCTAACCAGCTGGAGATGGAGTCACACAGGGAGCAGTATAGCGTACAGAGAGTGACGCACCACTGTCTGTAAATTAACCGTATCTCGTGCCGGTGCCTTGATCTCAATCAGCAGAGGCCACAGTTGTATTACCAATAAGAAACCTGTTCGGCCATTCCCTCTGTCTAATTCCTTAGCCAGTCGTGTCTGTGTGGTCGCTCGACTGGTTGACAGCACAGCTAAGGCAGTGGCGGCCTAGTGCGTTAGACCGCTGCACTACGTGGGCACCTAATCTGCTTTTATTTGTTGTATAATTCATCCACTTATTAACCTGCTTAGGACGAGGTAGCTTTAAAAAGTAGCGTCCACTTTTCTTAGGGCTTTAGGTTTAGTACTTGAGCAGGAATTCAGCCTTCATAATCAAAGCGTGTTTTGTATATAATACAAGTCTATAATCACTTGTGTATATAAGCGTCTATAATGCTGTTATCAGTCTGTTCGCCTGTAGTAAGTCAGTGTTGTTTAATATTGAATCTATGAGTTAATCAAAAGCAATTTTACTGCAAGTTACCTTCATCTGCTGTCTTCCCTTCACAGATTGCAAATATTTATTTCGACGCCGGTTTGCAGTGTGGCGATCACTGTTACGTAGGATTACCGTTCGTCCTGAAATGTAAGTACAGCCTCTCTAGTGTTCACTGAGGAGCGAATCATTTTAGCGTTTGGTTGGTTGGTTGGTTGGTTTGTTTGTTGGCTGAACACTTGTAGTTTTTGCTCTGCAGCCGACGCGAGACCGTACAGCCCTGCCATGCAGGAGGACATTTGGGACTCGGATGTAGATTTGCATCAGAAGCTGCTGAAGAGATGGAGAGAGTTAAAGGAACAGTCAGGACTCGAGTGAGTCTTCAAAAAAAAAAAGAAAAAAGACATTTTCAAGTCGTATTTCAGTGTATTAATCTTATTTAGTTTCATGTTTTATATAAGGGCTGTGGAGCTTGGACTAAAGGCCTCCAGTCTGTGGTCCAGTTTAAGGAATTTTAAGGAATCTAAGAATTTAGACATGCCTTCTTCTCGGGAGCGTAGAGAGATCAGTAGGTTTTCAGACAGCCCCATGGTAATTAAACGTAATAATTAGAAGGGTGTCCACATACTTTTGGCTGTATAGTGTTGCTCAGAGGTTGAGGTACTGGACTAGGAATGAGAGTGTTCCTATTTCAAGCCCCACCACCTCCAGGTTGCCACTTCTGGGCCCTTGAACAAGGCCCTTGACCCCACGTAATACCTAATTTATACAGTAGTAGGAATGCAGTCGTCATCATGTCATGTGGATGGAAGCGAACAATACAAACAACGACCCAAAAGTAATGGCGGGTTACTGGATAACCACAGTAACGCCGTACGCTGGAGGCCGTGTCCCAGGTACTGAGACCTTGTTTTCAAGCTTGTCGCTCGGTGGCACAGCCGACAGAAAGCGTTTTTGTGGGCGCCCAGGTGGTGCAGCGGGAAATTCCGCTAGCACACCAGCGCCGAGATTCTGGACTCATCGGTTCGACACTCGGTGTTGCCACCGGACGGCTGGGTGCCATCTAGCAGGCATGACTGGCAGTGCCTGCAGGGAAGGTTGACCGGAGTATGTGGGTGGGGTCTTCATGCACTATATGGGACAGTGGTAGCCTAGTGGGTGGAGCTTTGGGCTATCAACCGGAAGATTGGGGGTTCAAATCCAGGCTCTGCTCTTCAGCCACTGTTGGGTCCTTGAGCAAGGCCCTTAACCCTGTCTGCTCCAGGGGCACCGTACGATGGCCGACCCTGCGCTCTGACCCCAGCTTCCAAACAAGCCGGGATATGCGAAGAAAGAATTTTATTGTATTGTACAACTGTATATGTATATATGACAAATAAAGTATATATATATCTACAGTATGTGGCGCCTGTGCGGTGTGCGTGGGTGGAAGGGGGTTCCGTTGGGGGCTGCACGCAGGTCAGAGGAGACGTGAGCAGCAATAGACCCACCTCGACTGCAAAAAAAAAAAAGGATCCTCAGCAGCGGAAGACAGATTGACTACACTAAATTGGGAGAAAATGCATAAACATATATAAAAATAAAAGCATTTTTGCTGTGCAATATGTGCCCAACCTCGCTGTGAACAAGCGCAAAATACTTGTTAAAGATACCGTGTTAAAACCGACTAAGAGAAGCGTACAGACCGCTGCTTCGCTCTCAGTTGGAATTAAGCATCAGCAATGAATAGACGTCTTTGGTTCATCATTGACATCCCTAATTTAGAGTGTCAGTGAGGGTGAGAGTATCGCCCTCTGTGTTTCTCCTGAAATGAACATCATACCTTAGATTTTTTAATTGTAAAGTTGCATTACCAGATTGTACAGGCCATGTGCGGAAGCGTCTTCGATCATTTACCCGCCTCTGTAACCTAAAACCTGCCGTAACACGACTTCAGTCTTTCTCCAAAACACCCATTAAAGTCAGACTATCATTAAATCTCAGAAACTGTGTTTTATTACGAATACCTGCCAGATTTATTTAACACCTGACGTTTTGTCTCTGGCTCCAGGGTCGAGGCGTTCTTCGAGGTAAACACAGATCTGCAGAAGAAGGTGCAGGCTCGGATAACGGCACAGCTCACCTGGCCCTCGCTGGTCAACTCCTCAGAGCAGGTTCTGTTCCCCCTGACCAACATCCACAGCTCCTCGGTGAGTGCCGGCGCCCGTTTTCTTTTTTTTTTTTATAACCTCCAACCAAAATGCTGAATGAAGGTTCTGGTCAGTTTATGGTCAAAAGTATGTAGACACCTGATCATTGTACAGTATATGTGAGCATTTGTGAGTTTAGGTACTCGGCTTGGACTAAAGGCCTCCAGTCTGTGGTCCAGTTTAAGGAATTTTAAGGAATGCCTTCTTCTCGGGAGCGTAGAGAGATCAGTAGGTTTGCAGACAGCCCTATCGTAATTAAACTTAATAATTAGAAGGGTGTCCACATACGTTTGGCTGTATAGTGTTGCTCAGAGGTTAAGGTACTGGACTAGAAATGAGAATGTTTCTATTTCAAGCCCCACCACCTCCAGGTTGCCACTGTTGGGCCCTTGAGCAAGGCCCCTAACCCTCAATTGCTTGGTTTGTATTTAGCATCAATGAAAGCTGTCACGTAGCATCACAGTTTCCTCCTCTCTTCATCAGGAGGAAGAGATCGTTCTGGAGAACCCGGCCGACGTCCCCGTCTACGTGCAGGTCCTTCCCGTCGCCCTCTACCCAAACCCCTCGGCGTTCACAGCGATACTGGAGGACAGGTAAAGCACGCGACTCGCTTACAGTGTTCCTACAGGCTCTGAGGAACTGCTGTAAAACATAGAGATGAAGTGCAGCATGGGAAAGCGACCTGCCTGTGCCTGTATCTCACACGTCTGCAGGAAGCCGCCGCGATGCCAAAAATAGGCGAACGTGTTTAAATTGCAAATCGTAGCTGTAGCTTTAACTGCTTAATTATTTGTACTTGCACCAGTTTATTTATGGGATTTTTAAGTGGGTAATCGGTTTCACCACAAATTAATACAGCTTCACATAATGTTACGAAAATATTTGTGTTTACGTTGCACATTACGTTATTTTTTAAGTGTTTTTTCGCTTTGACAAGGTGAACTGTACAAACTATGACTGAAAATATCTCTATTTTATTATTTGTTAAATGAATATTAGCCTTTTTATTGCATAAAACATTTTATGCAGGGTATTGGCATCCATAATACCCTGCGTACTGTTTTCCTAAAAGCATGACAAAATAAAAGTTCTTCGTTAGTTTGTACCACATGGGGAACCACAGCCATAAAAATAACAATAAGACCCAATAAAATGGCCCAAAATATAAAGACAAGAAACATAATGCGTCATGTTGTTAAAACCCAAATAAAGAATAAATAAATTAATTAACTGTGCCACACGGAGTTTGTTTGGCTGTGTCTGTGTGGGGTGGCCGAACAGCCTAGCCACTGGGAGGTGCATTCCTCAGTGCGCTCTCGATGCTGGTCCCAAGCCTGAATAATACGAGTTCCACCAGGAAGGGCATCTGACGTAAAAACTGTGCCAATTCAGGTGACGCGCAAATAAAATAAATAAAAGAATAAAAAACGTGATGTAAATAGTGGTAACAATAAACCATTTATACTGTATGGTTTGATGACGGATATGAGACAGAAAAGCATCTTGCACCCCTGTGCACCAGTTTTAGTACACCAGATTTCACCTTCACACGGATCCGGTCTGAGTTCATGCTTATTTCATCACACACAGCCGTTAATTTCATGTAACTCTTCTTCCCAGGTTCCCAAGAGTCAAAATATCCAACATTGACACCAACACACTGGAATTCGAGGTCTGCAGAAATCAAGTGAGTGTTTACTGTGATCTAACCGGAGCTCAGCAGGGTTTGTTCTGTTCATCTAATAATCTAGTGCAGATGAAGCACCTTTATTTACTGTATATATACATTAAAACCACCTCCTTGTTTCTACACTCACTGTCCATTTTATCAGCTCCACTTACCATATAGAAGCACTTTGTAGTTCTACAATTACTGACTGTAGTCCATCTGTTTCACCCTGTTCTTCAATAGTCAGGACCCCCACAGGACCACCACAGAGCAGCTATTATTTAGGTGGTTCGCACATCTATCACTGCTGTTTAAGTCGGTCATCTTCTAGACCTTCATCGGTGGTCGCAGGACGCTGCCCACGGGGCGCTGTTTGCTGGATATTTTTGGTTGGTGGACTGTTCTCAGTCCAGCAGTGACAGTGAGGTGTTTAAAAACTCCAGCAGCGCTGCTGTGTCTGATCCACTCATACCAGCACAACACACACTAACACACCACCACCATGTCAGTGTCACTGCAGTGCTGAGAATGATCCACCACCTAAATAATACCTGCTCTGTGGTGGTCCTGTGGGGGTCCTGACCATTGAAGAACAGCATGATGGACTACAGTCAGTAATTGTAGAACTACAAAGTGCTTCTATATGGTAAGTGGAGCTGATAAAATGGACAGTGAGTGTAGAAACAAGGAGGTGGTTTTAATGTTATGGCTGATCAGTTTATATATATATATATATATATATATATATATAGATAGTACAATTAAATGCTTTTCTCACATATCCCAGCTTGTTTGGAGGCCCACAGCCTTCTGTTTGATAGCCCAAAGCTCCCCTACTAGGCTACCACTGTCCCATGTACAGTAGTTGCACTAGATGTATTTTTGCATCATTTTTAAGTAGGCATGTGTGGTTTACCTATTTCGGTCAGGGCCATGGCACCACAGAGCACCCACATATGATTTTAAACCAATAATTACTTGGTACGCTGTTATTAAACCCAATTAAATCAGGTTTGGTGCTTCAGGTTTGGTATGTGAAAGAAGTGCTTACCTAAAACTCGGTGTGTGCTGAGATTTTAAGGATCATACCCTACGCTCTGACTGCGTTTGCAACACGATCGATCCTAACAGTTGTTAAAAATGCATTCGCTAGGTTCAGTTTGTGGAAAAATCACACTATTGCTTCATATACCTTCATAGAAAATTCTCATCTGGGATGAATAAAGTACATCTGTCTGTTTTTGATCTGTAAGTCGTCCACTTCTTACGTTTACTACTGATTTAAAGCACATGTTTGTATAAGGGGAGAGTGTCTGTATGGCCCTAGTTCAGGAACTATCAACTAATGGCATGTTATTACTAGAGATGGGACGATCGGGGTTTTTGGCACCGATTGCGATCTCCGATCTCTTTTCAGGGCAATCGGACGATAGTCGATTTCGATCGCGGGGGGCGGTGACATGCAATTTTTAGCGCAAAATCAGCAGTAAATAATAAAGTAACCAAACAATTATTTTTTTCACCCACAGGAGACATATCTTATTAGTCTAACTGACCACACACACACACAGGTTTAATGTTATCAAGTTTAGTCTTAAAAAGAGCCTCACAGTGAAAATAAACCGAAAGCAACAGCGTGTGTGTGTTTCTTTAAAAAAACGCTTTGTTCACAGTGTCGCTTTAAATGATTCTGATTCAGGAGTCGAATGTGACGCGTAAGTTTCTCTCTCCGTTTTTACTGTTATTAATAAATGCTGTGTTTCTAAATAAACACCAGCTACTACAGAACATTTTGTGTGACTTTCTTACATTAAAAAGCTTAATTAAACCGCTATTACCACAGAGCGGTCACCGAGTCAGACTCGTTCCGTCTGTGGAGCTAAAAGTTCTGATTACCCTAAAAGTTCAGCAGATGATCCTGAACTAACGAATTTGGTAATGAATAAACTTTTGCCTCTGATTGGCTCTGTAACGTTTTCTGTTCTCATCTACATCACAAGTAAGAACCGCTCACGATTTACCAAAGTGAACCAGGAGTTTATATAACGTGCTGATAGAATCCACTCAGATGTGACCGGGTTGAATTATCTTTTTAAAGTAAATATTACAATCAGCAAAATCACATCGTATGTATGATGCACAACGTTGATGATGTTATTTTAGGTCATGAAGAGCTTTCACTGTGGTTTCTGTACGATGGTTTCTGTACGATGGTTGATGAATGGTGATGTGATGGTTGGTGCTTCGTAGCTCAAAGTCTGGATCAATCCACTGAGCTGTTAACTTAACGTGATCTTTATATATCACACGATCGGATCGGCTACTTTTAGGAAATATCGCCGATCGCCGATAGCATATTTTGATTAAAAATCGGCCGATACCGATTCATAGCCGATCGATCGTCCCATCTCTAGTTGTTACAACTCCTCTCCACATCTCTATACATTGTTATCCTTTGCCACATGAGGAACTGGGACTGGAGGGTCGGACCAACAGGCCGAACTTAATTCTGCTCAATATTTATTGTATCTCTGTAAAAAAAAAAAAAAGCAGTAAATTGTACAGTTTTAATGAGCTGTAAATTAAACACACGACTTTTTATCTGACTTCAGTAAATAAATACTTAGACGTCCATGTCTTGTTAAAAACTCTATCGTCTCTATCTACACTTATTTACATCTGGTTTCTAATCGCATCAGGGACAGCCAATGGGCCGGATGTGGCCCGGGTGCCATACAATACCCAGGTCTGCTTTAACACATCATCATGCAGCGGGATAATCCGCAAGCACACCAGCGCCGAGATTCTGATCTCCACGGTTCGAAACTTGGCGTTGCCAGTGGTATAATTGGCAGTGCCTGCAGCAGACACGGTTCTGCTAGGGCGGGATGACCGGACTATGTGGGGTGGGGTCTTCAAACGCTGTGTAAGGACCCTGATTGGCAGATAGAGGCGCCTGTGCAGAATGTACAGGGGAAAAAGGGTTCTGCAAAGGGCTGCGTGTGGGTCGGAGGAGGCGTGAGCAGCAATATACCCACCTCGACTGCAGTCAGGGATCCACCGGCAGCGGAAGACAAACTGACTACACTAAAATGGGAGAAAATGCATAAATAAAATAGATAAAAAAGAATTAAGCTACTGCTTTACTCTCATAAATTGTACTGTGTAAACATTGTGCCTGTTATCGAACTGCTCACTGACTCTGCGTGTGTGTCGTGTTTCAGTCCTCAGTAACGAGTTCTGCAGGATTCACGGACGGCTCCACACACAGCTTTGTCTTCAACATGCTGCTGATGCCCGGGGAAGCTAAATCACTCACTGTGAAGTTCTCACCCGTCAGTAATCACACCGTCTCCTCCCTGCTTGTGGTCAGGTGAGTTACGAATCTTATCTCTTAAACTGGCAGCGTTTCACCGGTGGCTGCACGTTAACTGTTCGTACAGACCAGCCGTTATCTTCAGTAAGATTTACAACGTCTTAGTGAAACAACGTCTTCATACATTATATATATGTGTGTGTATATATCTGTGTGTATATATATGTCTCCTCCTGAGCAATTAGAGTTTAAGGGCCTTGCTTAAGCGCCCAACAGTGGCAACGTGGCAGTGGTGGGGCTTGAACCAGTGACCTTTTGATTACCAGTCCGGTATCTTAACCGCTAGGCTACAACTGCCCATATACACAAATATATACAGTGTATCACAAAAGTGAGTACACCCCTCACATTTCTGCAGATATTTAAGTATATCTTTTCATGGGACAACACTGACAAAATGACACTTTGACACAATGAAAAGTAGTCTGTTTGCAGCTTATATAACAGTGTAAATTTATTCTTCCCTCAAAATAACTCAATATACAGCCATTAATGTCTAAACCACCGGCAACAAAAGTGAGTACACCCCTAAGAGACTACACCCCTAAATGTCCAAATTGAGCACTGCCTGTCATTTTCCCTCCAAAATGTCATGTGATTTGTTAGTGTTACTAGGTCTCAGGTGTGCATAGGGAGCAGGTGTGTTCAATTTAGTAGTACAGCTCTCACACTCTCTCATACTGGTCACTGAAAGTTCCAACATGGCACCTCATGGCAAAGAACTCTCTGAGGATCTTAAAAGACGAATTGTTGCGCTACATGAAGATGGCCAAGGCTACAAGAAGATTGCCAACACCCTGAAACTGAGCTGCAGCACAGTGGCCAAGATCATCCAGCGTTTTAAAAGAGCAGGGTCCACTCAGAACAGACCTCGCGTCGGTCGTCCAAAGAAGCTGAGTGCACGTGCTCAGCGTCACATCCAACTGCTGTCTTTGAAAGATAGGCGCAGGAGTGCTGTCAGCATTGCTGCAGAGATTGAAAAGGTGGGGGGTCAGCCTGTCAGTGCTCAGACCATACGCTGCACACTACATCAAATTGGTCTGCATGGCTGTCACCCCAGAAGGAAGCCTCTCCTGAAGTCTCTACACAAGAAAGCCCGCAAACAGTTTGCTGAAGACATGTCAACAAAGGACATGGATTACTGGAACCATGTCCTATGGTCTGATGAGACCAAGATTAATTTGTTTGGTTCAGATGGTCTCAAGCATGTGTGGTGGCAATCAGGTGAGGAGTACAAAGATAAGTGTGTCATGCCTACAGTCAAGCATGGTGGTGGGAATGCCATGGTCTGGGGCTGCATGAGTGCAGCAGGTGTTGGGGAGTTACATTTCATTGAGGGACACATGAACTCCAATATGTACTGTGAAATACTGAAGCAGAGCATGATCCCCTCCCTCCGGAAACTGGGTCGCAGGGCAGTGTTCCAGCATGATAATGACCCCAAACACACCTCTAAGACGACCACTGCTTTATTGAAGAGGCTGAGGGTAAAGGTGATGGACTGGCCAAGCATGTCTCCAGACCTAAACCCAATAGAACATCTTTGGGGCATCCTCAAGCGGAAGGTGGAGGAGCGCAAAGTCTCGAATATCCGCCAGCTCCGTGATGTCGTCATGGAGGAGTGGAAAAGCATTCCAGTGGCAACCTGTGAAGCTCTGGTAAACTCCATGCCCAGGAGAGTTAAGGCAGTTCTGGGAAATAATGGTGGCCACACAAAATATTGACACTTCAGGAACTTTCACTAAGGGGTGTACTCACTTTTGTTGCCGGTGGTTTAGACATTAATGGCTGTATATTGAGTTATTTTGAGAGAAGAATAAATTTACACTGTTATATAAGCTGCACACAGACTACTTTTCATTGTGTCAAAGTGTCATTTTGTCAGTGTTGTCCCATGAAAAGATATACTTAAATATCTGCAGAAATGTGAGGGGTGTACTCACTTTTGTGATACACTGTACATACATACATACACTGATCAGCCATAACATTAAAACCACCTCCTTGTTTCTACACTCACTGATAATTTTATCAGCTCCACTTACCATATAGAAGCACTTTGTAGTTCTACAATTACTGACTGTAGTCCATCTGTTTTGCTACATGCTACATGCGCCCCGTGGGCAGCGTCCTGTGACCACTGATGAAGGTCTAGAAGATGACCGACTCAAACAGCAGCAATAGATGAGCGATCGTCTCTGACTTTACATCTACAAGGTGGACCGACTAGGTAGGAGTGTCTGATAGAGTGGACAGTGAGTGGACGCGGTGTTTAAAAACTCCAGCAGCGCTGCTGTGTCTGATCCACTCATACCAGCACAACACACACTAACACACCACCACCATGTCAGTGTCACTGCAGTGCTGAGAATCATCCACCACCTAAATAATACCTGCTCTGTGGTGGTCCTGTGGGACCATTGAAGAACAGGGTGAAAGCAGGCTTAAAAGCATGTAGAGAAACAGATGGACTACAGTCAGTAATTGTAGAACTACAAAGTGCTTCTATGTATATAAAATGGACAGCGAGTGTAGAAACAAGGAGGTGGTTTTAATGTTATGGCTGATCAGTGTGTATGGGGGCAGATTCCTCCGTGAGCTTCGGTTTCCTCACAGTACAAAGACCTTGAATCTTGTATAAGCAGTAACTACCTGTTCTGTCATAAATGTAACAAACGTGTGTAAAACATGATGTTAAAGTCTTAATAAATAAATTAATTAATTATAGTTACAGTAGATCTTTGCTGTGTAGCTAAAATATATATTTTTTAACTGTGTTAGAAACAATAGCGCCCTGTTCCACACGTCGAATATGCAGTCAAGAGCAAGTGTATTATGATCCTAATTTTTATGCATTTGCATACATTTGCGTGTTTGGCCCTGACGTCGGCTTTGTTGTTTGTGCAGGAATAACCTGACAGTCCTGGACCTGATTATGGTGCATGGTCAGGGTTCCAGAGAGAGTCTAAAGCTAGCTGGGAAGCACCCAGGACCGGGCAGCTCGCTTCGATTTAAACTGACCGAGGCGCTCCTGAAAGACTGCTCGGAAAGTAAGTGTCGAGAGAAGTAGTTTATGCGAGCTTCGTGATGTAACCCGATGTAGTCAGTGCAGCTTTTAACGACTACCTTCTTCCTCAGGAAACACAGGCATGGAGGCATTGCTTCATTTTGGTTCTTACGTCACTCGTAATACGTGTCGCTTGTGCAATTTGGTGTTTTTCCGTAGTGGGATTTGACTTTCATCATTCCAAGGCTTTTCTGTGTTTAAAGTTTATCCGTTTGAATTGTTAGGGTGTGTAAAAGTCATTTACAAGGTGTTACTTAAGTTAAAGCTTTTATTTAAAATAACTGTGCAAGTAGGACAAAATGTGGTGGTGTGTGTGTGTGTGTGTGTTGGGAGGCTCAGGATCTCTACAAATGTGCAAACAGAGGGTAAAATGGAATAAATATATGTGTCTATGTGTATCTATATACACCGACCAGGCATAACATTATGAGCACTGACAGGTGAAGTGAATAACACTGATTATCTCTTCATCACGGCACCTGTTAGTGGGGGGGATATATTAGGCAGCGAGTGACATTTTATCCTTAAAGTTGATGTTAGAAGCAGGAAAAATGGGCGAGCGTGAGGATCTGAGGGCCAGATTGTGATGGCTAGACGACCGGGTCAGAGCATCTCCAAAACTGCAGCTCTTGTGGGGTGTGTCCCGGTCTGCAGTGGTCAGTATCTATCAAAAGTGGTAAACCGGCGACAGGGTCATGGGCGGCCGAGGCTCACTGATGCACGTGTGGTCCGATCCAACAGACGAGCTCCTGTAGCTCAAACTGCTGAAGAAGTTCATCCTGGTTCTGATAGAAAGGTGTCAGAATACACAGAGCATCACAGGTTGTTGCGTATGAGGCTGCATAGCCGCAGACCAGTCTGGGTGCCCCTGTCCACCGCCGAAAGCACCAACAATGGGCACGTGAGTGTCCGAACTGGACCACGGAGCAATAGAACAAGGTGGCGTGGTCTGATGAATCACGTTTTCTTTTACATCACATGGACCCGGGGAACACGTGCTTTGGGCGACGTTCTCCTTGGAGACCTCGGGTTCCTGCCATCCATGTGGACGTTACTCTGACACGTACCACCTACCTAAGCATCGTTACGGACCATGTTCACCCTCTCATGGAGACGCTATTCCCTGATGGCTGTGGCGCCCTGCCACAAAGCTAAGATGCTTCAGGAACGGTTTGAGGAGCTCAACAATGAGTTGAACAACCTTTTTTTTCCTTTTTTAAACAGAAAAAGATAAACCCAAGGAGCCCAATTTCACCATGCGAAGGACCTTCAGGCTGGAGAACACAGGGCTCCTTCCCATTCACATCCGTTCTATGGAGATCAGCGGCGCCACCTGTGAGGGCTACGGGTTTAAAGTTCTCAACTGTCAAGAATTTGCACTTAAACCGAACACTTCGAAAGACCTCATCATACTGTGAGTGACTCAGGAATCATTTATGTTGTTTCTGTATGTCTGCAAGTAAAAGCAACACATAATAGAGAAGGTTTTATATGGGAGAAGAGATTGGTGGAGTGTGTACACCGATCAGCCATAACATTAAAACCACCTCCTGGTTTCTACACTCACTGTCCATTTTATCAGCTCCACTTACCATATAGAAGCACTTTGTAGTTCTACAATTACTGACTGTAGTCCATCTGTTTCTCTGCATGCTTTGTTATCCTCCTTCCATGCTGTTCTTCAATGGTCAGAGCAGGTATTATTTAGGTGGTGGATCATTCTCAGCACTGCAGTGACACTGACATGGTGGTGGTGTGTTAGTGTGTGTTGTGCTGGTATGAGTGGATCAGACACAGCAGCGCTGCTGGAGTTTTTAAACACCGTGTCCACTCACTGTCCACTCTATTAGACACTCCTACCTAGTCGGTCCACCTTGTAGATGTAAAGTCAGAGACGATCGCTCATCTATTGCTGCTGTTTGAGTCGCTCATCTTCTAGACGTTCATCATTGGTCACAGGACGCTGCCCACGGGGCGCTGTCGGCTGGATATTTTTTTGGTTGGTGGACTATTCTCAGTCCAGCAGTGACAGTGAGGTGTTTAAAAACTCCAGCAGCGCTGCTGTGTCACTGCAGTGCTGAGAATGATCCACCACCTAAATAATACCTGCTCTGTGGGGGTCCTGTGGGGGTCCTGACCATTGAAGAAAAGGGTGAAAGGGGGTAACAAAGCATGCAGAGAAACAGATGGACTACAGTCAGTAATTGTAGAACTACAAAGTGCTTCTATATGGTAAGTGGAGCTGATAAAATGGACAGTGATTGTAGAAACAAGGAGGTGGTTTTAATGTTATGGCTGATTATTGTGTGTATATATATATATATATATATGAATAATCAAGATCTTGCTTTGAAACATTACAAAATAAGTTGAATTGGTAACAGGTGAGGGAATCTTGATTGGAGGATTGGAGGTGCCAAACTTCATGAAAGAATTGCCACTTTACAATTCTTAATTCAAGATTATCAGTAGTTTAGGTCTTTTATCACCTGCATTACATAATATAATGACAAGATCTCAGTATATGTAGGACGAGAACGGTAACCACAGTTATCCGCGTGTGACCCGAGAGCCCTCATGCTGCTGTGATAAATTTTGACACACGGGTTCTGCAGTGCTTCGAAAAAGCACGTTCGTTTCACTTAACATCAAGAAACGCGACCCGAAACTCTATTACGCAAGCGGTGAGTCGTTTATCAGTTCTATACAGAAACACCGTCGGGGTCTGTGGGACAGAGAGCGACAGTGGAAACGTGTTACGGTCTGACGGTCCAGATTAAAGAGACCTAACGAATATCAGATTCTAGTTTTTACTGCATTTTACCAAAGTGTCCCACGAGTGGATCAAGTTACAAAAATCACTCACCAATACTTAATGAAAGGAGACGATCCCACAATATGTGAAAGATGCCAAACACAGCTCACAATACAACATATTGTAATCGAACGCCTTAAATACATCCGAGAGAGACAACAGCTACACATATCAAGAAAGCACAAGAAGAATCCTAAACTTCCTGGCAGAAACAAAAATATAAATGACAAATAGAGAAACAAGAAAAATGACTTAAACAGAACACCGATCATGCCATAAACAACACAAACGAGTGTATAACAAGCGACTCGGACCGTATGAACAACGCTTAACGTGACTTGTAATTTCATTAGTGGAGAGAACTTATGAGCAGTAATAATGAAGAGAAGTTTAGTGCGTTAAGCTTCGCCGCTCAGGTGGCGCAGCGGTAAAAACACACGCTGGAACCAGAGCTGGGATCTCGAATACATCGTAACAGATCTCGGCCCTGCCTGCCGGCTAAGGCTGAGCGGCCACGTGAGCGACGATCGGCCTGTTGTTCAGATATGGGCGGGACTAAGCCGGATGGGGTCTCTCTCATAACTAACGCAATTACGACCTCTGCTGGCTGATTGATGGCGCCTGCACAGAGATGAGAAAAGAGTGCTGATTAGGGTGTGTCTCTCCGTACACGACGCTGAGCTGCACTGCACTCGTCGAAGTGTAGGTGATGAGGTGCGTACGGCTGCTACCCACGTGTCGGGGGGGGGGGGGGGGGGCGTGGGTCAGCTTCGTTCTGCTCTGCATAAATAAAAGAACACGTTAAGCTTTATTTTGATCGGTGGTTAAGGTACTGGTCCAGTATTCAGAAGGTTGCCGGTTCAAGCCTCACCACTAGCAGGTTGCCACTGTTGGGCCCTTGAGCGAGGCCCTTAACCCTCAATTGCTTAGACTGTATACTGTCACAACTGGAAGTCGCTTTGGATAAAAGCGTCCGCTAAATGCCGAAAATGTAAATGATCCAGAAGTGTTTTAGACTCTGGGAGAAGCTGATTCTGATTCTCAGCATTACTCAGAAGCTGGAGCTGTAACACAAGTTTAAAAGTGAAACAGGGAGGAGAATCCAGATGAACACAGATACATGTTGATGCTGATTCGTCTCATATTCGCTCAAGCCGCTTAAGTATGACTCTGCAGCGGGGATATTAGTGTAGTCGATAGAAGTAGGTCGGTGTAACTGACCGGGCTGGTGAGTAAACATCACCTGTCAAGCATCAGTGTGCTTCAGTGCCTGGAAGTGCTATTAATAGATGTGAACCCACACATGAAGGGTATTCCCTCTGGTCTGAGTGGGGTCCTGCACTGCCCCTCTCTCTTCTCACGGTCTATGCAGGATTTTAAATGGTTCTGAGAGAGTGCTGCTCCCTGTTGAGATCAAATGATCTACCAAAAAGTTTCATGTTTTTGTGCCCTGTGCCCTGTTTGATGGCATGTTCTGAAATAAGAGTACTAACGTGTGTGTGTGTGTGTGTGTGTGTGTGTGTTACAGGTTTACACCAGATTTCACGTCTTCTCGAGTCATCCGCGAGCTAAAGTTGGCGTCCACAGGCGGCTCGGAGTTCGTCTTCGTCCTGAACGCCTCGCTGCCCTACCACATGTTGCCAGTTTGTTCAGAGACCATCCCTCCTCCCAACTGGGAACTAGAGCTCTACGTCGTCGTCTCGCTCTTCATGAGGTTAGGACTGGTGCCCGGGCCAATGCAATCTTCCCATGATCCCCCACCCTAGCCATTCTAGTCTGTGTGTTGATCCCAGCGGTAATGGGCTGGCATGGTTTTGGCGCTGCGCCACCCGAATGCCCGTGGTCAGATCATATTGCGTGAAATACAAGCATTTGAACTGACCCATCGTTATCATAACACTTTTGTTATTGGTAAAGGGCCACTGACCTATCGCTGCACTCCAAGAGTAACTTGGGGTCAAATTCAATTATAGCCCCTCCCTTTTTCTCCCAATTTAGCACAGCCAGTTTGTCTTCCGCTGCTGGGGACCCCCATGGTGTCCAAGGAGGGTGTAAACATGCTCCCTCTGCCACACGGGCAGTCCACTGATCCCTTCTTATTTGCCTTAGTTTGATTAGATCAGTGGTTGTGCAGTGGCGGATTCCTAATTGGGAACTGGATATGACTAGGTCGGGAGAAAAAAGGCAGTATTGTACAATATACACCGATAACAATAAACAGCCATAAGATTAAAACCACCTCCTTGTTTCTACACTCACTGTCCATTTTATCAGCTCCACTTACCACATAGAAGCACTTTATAGTTCTACAATTACTGACTGTAGTCCATCTGTTTCTCTACATGCTGTTCTTCAGTGGTCAGGACCCCCACAGGACCACCACAGAGCAGGTATTAATTATTTGGGTGGTGGATGATTCTCAGCACTGCAGTGACACCGACATGGTGGTGGTGTGTTAGTGTGTGTTGTGCTGGTATGAGTGGAGTTTTTAAACACCGTGTCCACTCACCGTCCACTCTATTAGACACTCCTACCTAGTTGGTCCACCTTGTAGATGTAAAGTCAGAGACGATCGCTCATCTATTGCTGCTGTTTGAGTCGGTCATCTTCTAGACCTTCATCAGTGGTCACAGGACGCTGCTCACGGGGCGCTGTCGGCTGGATGTTTTTTTGGTTGGTGGACTATTCACACAGTCCAGCAGTGACAGTGCTGCTGTGTCTGATCCACTCGTACCAGCACAACACACACTAACACACCACCACCATGTCAGTGTCACTGCAGTGCTGAGAATCATCCACCACCTAAATAATACCTGCTCTGTGGTGGTCCTGTGGAGGTCCTGACCATCGAAGAACAGCATGAAAGGGGGCAACAAAGCATGCAGAGAAACAGATGGACTACAGTCAGTAATTGTAGAACTACAAAGTGCTTCTATATGGTAAGTGGAGCTGATAACATGGAAAGTGAGTGTAGAAACAAGGAGGTGGTTTTAATCTTATGGCTGATCGGTGTACAGTATGTCCTGATTGAGGTATTTAATTGGAACATAAATGCAATGGACTCTGTATAATTGATTCACGCTCCTGTTTCAGTTCTATGTTCCTCCTGGTTATTGCGACTGCTTATCTGGAGGCCCAGGGAATATGGGAGCCTTTTAAACGCCGCCTGTCTGTGGAATCCAACTCCACCATGGAGACCGGAAGACCGTTCGATCTCAGGGAACTCGTACGAATTCAAAATGATGCAAAGTAACTCGACGTGTTCTTAGATTTTACAATTTTCATCCTCCGTATTAAAATACAGCCACAGAAATGACCGCTTATCTTTCTCCACAGCTTGAACGATTTTTCCGACCCGCACCAGAACCCTAGAGGAGCGTACGGGTCGGGTACCAACGGCCGGGCCGGCGGGCGCCAGCCTCTGCACTCCAACGGCAGCACCGTTTCAGGGGACGGCAAGTCCAGAGGCGGTTCAGGCCGCTCATCGTCTATGCAATCCTCCCTCGCTTCGTCCTCTCAGATTATTAAAGATGGCGGCTCGGGACTGACCAATCGGAAGGCGCGAAGCTCCAAACAGCAGCAGCAGCATCAGCATCAGCATCAGCAGCAGACGTCCAACCACGTAGAGGAGCTTCAAAACCTGAGCACAGCACCGCCGAGTCAGTCTCACAGAGCCCACAGTGCAGATGAGCAGGAATACAACAGACTTCTGGTGGCCATGGATAAAGACCTGGAGAGGCCAGAGTCTTCTGCCATTAACACCTTCATGGAACAGAATATACAGCCGCCCTCACACAGTAAAGGTGATGCGCAATGAGAACAAGCATCAATAATCTGATGCCATGAGGTTTTGTTCTTAAGTTTACATGCACTTTACATACTGATCTGATAATAGGGGAAATGCTGACCACATTTCTGTAACTCTAAAACACGTGTCAGACTTGTAGCCCGAGTTTAAAAGGCGTCTGATTGTCTTAGAATTTGTGGAATCGCACACAAACTACATCTCCCACAATGCATGTCGATTTAGCATTTTGCATGTGACTGCAGTTCTCATCCCGCCACTAGATGGCTACACGACTTTCCAAGTGGTCAGGTCGGTGTGTATTTCACACTACACGACTGATCGGCGATAGGGGGTCACACACTACACCATCTATCACCAACTGGAATCGCGGGCGAGCTTCTCTGCTCTCCCAAATATCGTTTTGTCACGAAAACGAACGCGAGAAGTGACGAGGGGTCTAATGACACCACGTCCAAACATGCACGTCAACAAGTAGCGAGCGATCAAAGTGTGTGCAGCGTAAAAACAAAGAGAAAAAATAAATGAATCTGAGTGGATTTTGCTTGGATTGATCTATAGGTAGTTAATATTTTTTGCAATGCAGCGTGGGTGTTTTGTAGAGAACGATCAGGTCAGAAATACTGTGAAACTTGTGTGTGTGCTGATGTATTCTGATATAAACTATATTACGCCCCTGTCCCACCTAATTACACTCCTCTCCTGCGCTTCCCCTCACACCGTATCCTGCGTTCTCATTGGCTGTTCGACACCGCACTCGTTTCCAGTTGTGCAACTCAGATCAGGTATCTGACATGTTAGAAATCTCGATCCGGTCGCCGAGTTTTGATCGCCGAGCGAACGCCGAGCGAAAATCTGGGCAAAAGTCGTGTAGTGTGAACTTGGCATAAGGCGCTTTTCCAATAAGTAGAGTTGAGAAATATCTACAAATATTCCCAAAATGTCCAAGAAGAGAAAAATTTATGCAGAATAAAGACAATTTAATGAAAGATGGGAAAGCGAATACATGTTTGTGCTTCAGGGAGAAAAACCTTGATGTCTTTTGTGTTGTTATGAGTCGGGGATCGGTGGTAAAGGAGCTAAGTATGCGAAATTTTGCCTTCAAGATAAACAACAAATTGTCCAAGAATTAAAAAGCTACAGCCAAAAGTGATGCAGCAGTGAAAGACGGCTTTATTACGGCTGAAGAAATCACTGGCGCTGAAGTGGTGCATGTTGGGGTATTGATGCGACACCCCTTAAGATATACGAATATGTTTTGAAGAGCCCCAAATGTCCTGCTGTCATCCAACGACATCAAACTATACTAAATAGAATGTTAAATTAATGCAGGGCTCGTGATGTCAGCTGTACTGATTCACTACAGTGCACAGTTGGTAAAAAAAATTAAAGGAATTAACCAATAACCCAATTTAGGATCAACACTGATGACTCTTGAATAGCTCTTGAATTTGAATCACAGCTGTGCTGTCGAACCAGCCAGATGACCACACAGACTGTGCCTGAAGAGGGTATGGTCGGATGGGTTTGTCATTCCTGCCTTAGTTGTGACCTGCTGGCCTTTCCTGGGGGCTTGTTCTCCCCGTGTCTGCGTGGGTTTCCTCCGGGTGCTCCGGTTTCCTCCCACAGTCCAAAGACGTGCAAGTGAGGTGAATTAGAGATACAAAATTGTCCATGACTGTGTTTGACATTAAGACTTGAACTGATGTGTAACCAGTAACTAAGTGTCCTGTCATAAATATAGCCAAAGTGTGTAAAACATGATGATAAAATCCTAATAAAATAAATAAACAAAGAAGCTGTCGGTTGTGCTCAATGTGCCCATACTAATGTATGTTAAAGGTTTATATTTACTGCAGACCCCAGTCATCAGATTCAATTTAGAATATGTGAACACACACGGTACCAGTCAAAAGTTTGGACACACTTTCTCATTCCTGTGGTTTTTCTTGATTTTTTTTTAATTTTCAACATTGTATATTAATAATGAAGACGTCCAAACTATGAAGGAACACGTATGGAATTATGTAGTAAACAAAAAAGTGTTAAACAAACCAGAATACGTTTTATATCATTGCTTTGATGACAGCTTTGCACACTTTTTGGCATTTTCTCAATCAGCTTCATGAGGTGCCACCTGGAACGGTTTTCAATTAATGTTTGTGCTTTGTCTAGAGTTAATTTCTGGAATTTCTTGCGTTTTTAATGTGTTTGAGACCATCAGTTGTGCTGTGCTGAGGTAGAGTTGGTAAAATATAAAACATATTCTGGTTTGTTTAACACTTTTGTTCACTACATAATTCCACACGTGTTCCTTCATAGTTTGGACGTCTTCATTATTAATCTACAATGTAGAAAATAAAAATAATCAAGAAAAACCACTGAAGAGAAGGTGTGTCCAGACTTTTGACTGGTACTGTACATGAACACATACTGTGATCAGTTTATAATGTGCAAATTTTGTGACAGTCATTATGACCAGTGTTGTGAAACCCATAATGTTGAACTTTGGTGTGTTTGACTCACAAAATGCTTAAATGTCTCCGCAGCTCTGGAATCAAAAGGCAAAATGAAGAACAAAATAAAATATCAGAAGAAGAAAGACGAAAGGGAGAGGAAAGCCAAAGTAAAGACTCGGGAAGAGTTGAAAGAGGCACTTGCGGATAACGATGACAGCTCCTCCACCACCACAGAGACGTCCAACCCAGACACGGAGGCTAATGTTAAAGAGGTACGTACACCGACACTATACAGTGGAACCTCGACTTACGAGTTTAATTCGTTCTGTGACCAAGCTCGTAACTCAGTTTGCTCGTATTCAAATCAAATTTCCCCATTAAAATGAAATGAAACGCTATGAATCCGTTCCAGCCCCCCAAAAACCACACCGATTTTTTTTTGTTACGTGTTTTTAAATAAGAAAAATGTACTTTATAAATAACAAATAATGTATAAAAATAAGAACGCATAATAAAAGAGAATGTAAAGAAATAAACTTGTTTTATTTTATTTTTTTTCATTATTTATTTATTTATTTATTTATTTATTTATTTATTTATTTATTTATTTATTTATTTATTTATTTATTTATTTATTTTTTAATTATCTATTTTTTCCCCCCAACATTTATCCCCATTCTATTCCTGTCCAATTCCCCTGACTGCGTCCTCTATACTGGTTCGACCCCTCACCGCTGACTGAGGACGCCTCTCGACTGACTTGCGCCCCCTCCGGCACGCAGTCAGTACAGCCTGCATTTTTCACCCGCACGAGCCGAGTTCATACACCGAGAGACGCCGCGCACGGAGGGTCACACCCCCCCTCGATGTTATTCCTCAGCCCCGTGCAGGCGCCGTCAGTCAACCAGCAGGGGCCGCAGTCGTACCAGTTATGACGACCTAAGATCCGACTCTACCCCTAAGCCCCTGAACAACAGCAAAACGTTGTTCGTACTGCCGCCCAACCCAGTCGGAAAGGTAGAGCCGAGTTTCGATACGACGCATCTAGAAACCCAACTCTGGTGCACTAGCGTACTTTACCGCTGCGCCACCTGAGCGGCTAAACTTGTTTTATTACGTGTATTACAGAACAGTACCTTGCTGGCGGAGGTGAGGGAGATAACGCACTATGCTACACTTTATCGCTAAACTTTTTTTATTTTCCACTTCACTTAATCTTCGTGTTCTTCACTGACATTTGTCTTTTTCGTCACACTTTCCTCTCTTTCACCTGCAGGGCGTTTCAATAAAAATGTTTCTCGATGATTTCGTGCTTCATATCCAAGGACATCATCCTTTTCTTCCTCTCGGCACTGATCTTGGCACTCACTTTCTTAGGACCCAGGGTTAAAACTAAGAAATTTTCCAAAATAAACCAAATGCGATATGACCGAGATGCTTGCACGGCAAGATAACCACATGAACTGAACGCTCGCTGGGCTACCTAGTGGCGGGTGGCTTAAGCACGCTCGTTCGCAACGCAGATCTCGGCTCGTATCACAAAGCAAAAAATCGAACCAAGCGACGGCTCGTGTCTCGGAAAATTCGTAAGTTGGGTCACTCGTGAGTCAAGGGTCCACTGTATCCGCATCGTCGGGGGATTAATAGGATTTATAGGATGTATAGAATTCACATCACGCACGTCTCCTAACGTGCTGCTTTGTGTCACACAGGAACCTGTAAAGAAGAAGGTCAGAACAGTTCCAATAGAAAAAGAACAAGAAGTTCCTCCCTCACCTACCAAACCTAAAAACAAAAAGCAACCAAGCACCAAGAAAGAGAATCAAGTGGAAAAGTCCAGGTTAGTTAAAAAGAGTCTGAAGTGGAGTCCATGTAACGCTGTTTTTATAGACTGTAAACCACCTCCTTGTTTCTACACTCACTGTTCATTTTATCAGCTCCACTTACCATATAGAAGCACTTTGTAGTTCTACAATTACTGACTGTAGTCCATCTGTTTCTCTACATGCCTTTTTTAACCTGCTTTCACTCTGTTCTTCAATGGTCAGGACCCCCACGGGACCACCACAGAGCAGGTATTATTTAGGTGGTGGATGATTCTCAGCACTGCAGTGACACTGACATGGTGGTGGTGTGTTAGTGTGTGTTGTGCTGGTATGAGTGGATCAGACACAGCAGCGCTGCTGGAGTTTTTAAACACCGTGTCCACTCACTGTCCACTCTATTAGACACTCCTACCTACTTGGTCCACCTTGTAGATGTAAAGTCAGAGACGATCGATCATCTATCGCTGCTGTTTGAGTCGCTCATCTTCTAGACCTTCATCAGTGGTCACAGGACGCTGCACACGGGGCGCTGTCGGCTGGATTTTTTTGGTTGGTGGACTATTCTCAGTCCAGAAGTGACAGTGAGGTGATCCACTCATACCGGCACAACACACACTAACACACCACCACCATGTCAGTGTCACTGCAGTGCTGAGAATGATCCACCACCTAAATAATATCTGCTCTGTGGGGGTCCTGTGGGGGTCCTGACCATTGAAGAACAGCATGAAAGGGGGCTAATAAAGTATGTAGAGAAACAGATGGACTACAGTCAGTAATTGTAGAACTACAAAGTGCTTCTATATGGTAAGTGGAGCTGATAAAATGGACAGTGAGTGTAGAAACAAGGTGGTTTTAATGCTATGACAGAATGATGAGCAACTATTAAATCAATCAAGTCTGTAACAATGAACTGTGACGGCTGCATTTATTTTTACTGGCGTCTATTTGTGTATTTACTGAGACATTTCCTGTTCCTCTCAGTTCTCTGGAACTCCCCTATGTCACTCCACTGGAAAACAAACAGCGCAAGACGTTCCCAAAAACCATCACCGGTACGGGAACTCAGAACGCCCCCAAACCACGACCTTCACAGAAACAGAGGCGTAAGTCTTACCAGGTTCATCGGGTCGTTCGGTTTGTGTGTAAACATTTGCTTTTAAAGCTCTGTGGTTATGAACTGTGAACACTTTCTTTAGTGCTGGATGGGAAGCTGGAGGACGGACGTCCAGCTCCACTGGCCAAGTTCCCTAATGGCTTCATGCAGGACTTCAGCAGCGGCTCGGAGGGGGAGAAGGAATCGCCTCCGCCGGAATGGGACGTCCCGATCAAAGGTTACATCCGTAAGTCTTCTGGATTCTTAATATAATCTGATACTGAGTATTTTCTGTTAATGTTATAATATAATATAATATCATATCTAAGCATGTTTGGGGGGTTTTCGTATCAGAAGCGGACAGTCTTCAGCAGATCTCCATACAGACCATGAATGCAGATCATTTTCTGAAGAGACAGAGCTTCGGACCCTGCTCGCCTCCCCCGACCTCTCCCACCCTGATGCCCGGCGTCAGCTACAGCAGCGTGCTCAACACCAACAGGTATCCCAGCTCACACACACACACACACACACACACACACACAATTACTTTTGACCATGTACTTGTAGTGAAATCTCATCTGCTAAATTCCGCTATCCATATTATTCAGCTGTCTATAGCACCACGGACCGATTACGTATAAGATATAATTTCACGGACCGGCGGGGGCGGGGGGGATTTCAAATAGAATAACTATAGAATGGAAAATCTGTGTGAATCCTGAGCTTTTTTCGCTGCAACGAGACGCTGCTCCCACCTAGTGGTGATTGGGGACAATAACACCCTAAGAGTATTATTATTATTATTATTATTTATTATTTCTGTTCGGCCTGGTAATAAATGACCCGTGGACCGGCCGGTGGTTGGGGACCACTGGTCTATAGTATTTCTGTAATTTGTGTCTACTGGTGGAAAGGCCACAGCAGGTCATTCTGGTCCGCATGCAGAAATTGGCATGCTTAATTTATCTGGGACTGGGTTAGGCACCTTCCAGTGGCTAGGCTGGTCGGTCACCTCCAAGACCCATTCGAGCGTTCAGGTTTGAATCCCCGGTTGTCGCCTCAGCTCAGAATAAAAACATTTCACAGCTAAGGAAATCAACTGAATGTCATTTGTCTTCCTTTTTACATGGAAATATGTCCATCAGGCTCAGATTAAAGGTAGATGCACTGAACCAACCACATAAATCTGAGCGACAGAGCTAACCGTAAGGCTGTAAGGCGTGAAGCCTTGGAGTGAAAACCAGTATTGCCAGTATGTTAACGAGTCAGTTATAACCGTTGGATATGAGCCCCGGAAGTGAAAGTGTTGGCTGAATTTGTAAGCAGAACAGCGGGTGCTAATGGCCCATTAAAACATGATATTTAACATCCAGTTTTTTGTATAATTAAGATGTAAAATAGTGAATTTATTTTTACTAACCACATAAATGGCTTTATTCGTCATATATACATATACAGATGTACAGTACAATGAAATTCTTTCTTCGCATATCCCAGCTTGTTTGGAAGCTGTGGTCAGAGCGCAGTGTCGGCCATCGTACAGCGCCGCTGGAGCAGACAGGGTTAAGGGCCTTGCTCAAAACCTCAACAGTGGCTGCATAGCAGAGCTGGGATTTGAACTCTCAACCTTTCAGTCGATAGTCCGAAGCTCTACCCACTAGGCTACCACTGCCCACCACTGTCCATATGCTTGTGGAAGTTCTTGATGTATTGTATTTACTCCTGATAGCACTTGCATGTACAGATGAACCCTAGTGTTGTGATCTTCACAGTCCAGATTATTGTTAGAAAGCTTGTTTTTTTAACCCCATCTAACTAGTCTAACCCTAATGAGCAGTATCAGCACTCTCATGGACTACGGGTGCTTTATTCACTGATATCTTTCGTCACATTTTTAAATGTAATTTTTAATATACACTACCCTGAGTCTTTTTTGGCACTATATTGCTGCTGTAACACTTGCCTGAATTTGCCTGCAAGGAAAGATAAACGTTTTAACTGGTTCACCTCTAGGTGGTGCTAGTGTTCCATTGTTGGCACAATCATCAGGTTTTAAGGTTGTATTGTGATGAGTATCAGCAGTCCTGGACTTTAAGCTTCAAAACAATTGATTCGAATGTTTTGGGAGGCACAGAGACATTAAAAAGATCATTTAGATTATTTCGGTGAGTGAAAGATTTATTGCTCATAATCACACAGGGCTTTAACATGAAAGGGGGTAAGACAATTTTGTTCTAAGGCCCTAGTAATTTTTAGAACTTAGAAAAATCTGGTTACCAAAACCAGAAAGAAAGGAAACTAAGACATGAAAGAGAAAAGAACTGGAAGATAATTATCCAGTTAAGAATTTTACACCACAAGTTCAAATCTCTGCAGAGACACTGAGCTGGCCTCATTTGGTTCATCACGGGGGGGCGTGTAGTGATGAAGGTCTCTTTATCATATATGGAATTGTTCAAGCAGCAGTGGATTTAGAATTGGGAATTGTTAATGACTAGATTGAGAGATAAAGGAAGGAGAAAAAAATTGGGGAGGCTGGATTTTCTTGGGCAAGTGTGAACCTCTACAGCCTGTGTGCCACTGGCAGTGGACGTCACATAACGCAGGGTTTTTTAAACAATCACTAAATTAGAAATATACACATAATATCAGAGACAAAGCACCCACATAAACCTTTCCTGCCATGAATGTAACTCACAAGAGTAAACACAGCGTTAAAAGATAGATAGATACTTTATTGATCCCGAAGGAAATTAAAGTCCCAGTAGCGTTATACATCAAATATACACTATAAAAATTCAACAATATAAATTCGGATAAAAAACAGCACAGACATAACCAAGATTGAAGGTAACCTGAGTTTTACATACAGTATATTGAATAACATATATTGCATAACTACCGAGCAGTTATTATTAATGATGAGGATGGATTGAGTGTAAATAAACAAATGGAATTAAAAGTGCAGGTACAGTTCCAAGTATACAGTATATGGTATAGATTAAATATTAGATAGATAGATAGATAGATAGATAGATAGATAGATAGATAGATAGATAGATAGATAGATAGATAGATAGGTGGGTTGTGAGCCAAAAAATGGGTTGCAGAGAAAATTAATCATAATGAAATAAATCTGTATGTGAACGGCCCCTTGTGGACGCTTCATTACATCTTGTAAGCCACAGTGGGACCAGATTGTGCAGAGCAGACCACAGAGAGTAAGATGTATTGTTTGTGTTGCCTGGGTCACTTAAAAAATGAACAAAATTTGAAAACCCTGACGGTAGTGTAACCCTGTTAGATATTTTACTCTCTGTCACGGGTGGCACTGTCGCCTCACAGCAAGAAGGTCCTGGGTTCGTGTCTGCGTGGGTTTCCTCCGGGAGCTCCGGTTTCCTCCCACAGTCCAAAGACGTGCAAGTGAGGTGAATTAGAGATACAAAATTGTTTGTTATAACCTTGTGAACTGGTGAATCTTGTGTAATGAGTAACTACCGTTCCTGTCATGACTGTAACCAAAGTGTAAAACATGACGTTAAAATCCTAATAAACAAAATTGGCACTTAAGGGTCGTGACTCAAAAAAAATGGGTTGCAGAGAAAAATAATAATTATTAAATAAACTTGTACGTAAACGCCCCCTTGTGGACGCTTTATGTTACATCTTGTAAACCACAGTGGGACCAGATTGTGCAGAGCAGACCAGGCAGAGTAAGATGCATTGTTTGTGTTGCCTTAAAGTTTAAGCCTGATGTTATGTAACCCTGTTCAATATTTTACTCTCTTTTACCATCACTTAGTCTGATAATCCTGTTTTTATTTACAGTGAGGTTAACTCAAAAAAGGCTCCTGGAAATAAGGTGACCAAGTCCACATCTTTAGCTGGCCAAAATGGAAATCCAACGTTTGCAGCGGTGGCTGCCGGATACGACAAAAGCCCAGGTGTGTAATAAACTCCTCTTTGCATTTACGCCCCGGGCGGATTAGGAATCTAAGGGTCTTGCTCGAGTTTGACGGTGGTTGTATGTGCATTCGTAGGTGGATGTGGCTCAGGGAAGAATGAAGGTCTGGGAAAGGTGGCTCTACCTCACATGACATCCGTGGAAAGCGACAACTCTGATAGTTCTGGCTTGTGGAGTCCTATAGAAAGCACCATCACCCCCGGCTTCAATTCCACCAACTCCTTCTCCGCGTTCGGCACCAACAACCCGTTTAACCTGACCGGAGGTAAGTGCTCTGACTACCTGCACTGGTTAGCAAGATGCTCCTATATATTCATGTCAAATCCAAATACAAGTAATTTCCCCACGTGTGTGTGTGTGTTTGTTTAGTGTTCAGTGACATAACAGCACCCAAGAACATCGAGTCGACCTGGCCGGATTACACCGTGTCCTCTTCCTCTGTGTCCTCTTCCATCTGGGATACGGAACGCTCGAACCCCTGGCCTACCAGCAGCGGCTCTCCCACCACTCCAACATCTGTAAGATCCTTCCTCACGTCACCAACATGCTGCCTTACAGGCGTCAGACGATCTACGACTGATGCAAATCGTGTCCCTAATCTGCAATCTGTTAGGATTTCTATTTCATAATAATTATAATAATAGAAAAATCAGAAAAAAGTTGGGACAGTATGTAAAATGTAAATAAAACAAAAAACACAAAGTTTCTTACATTGACTTTGACTTTTATTTGATGTCAGACAGGATGAACCTGAGATATTTCATCTTTTATCTGCTCAACTTCATTTCATTTATTAATAAACATCCATTCCTGCATTTCAGGCCTGCAACACATTCCAAGAAAAGTTGGGGCAGTAAAGCATTTACCACTTTGTAATGTTGCCGTTCCTTTTCACCACACTTAAAAGAGGTTTTGGCACCGAGGAGACCGAGTGATTTAGTGTTTCAGCTTTTATTTTGTCCCGTTACGGCTGTACGTTGTTGGGGACAGGTCAGGACTGCAGGCTGGCCAGTCCAGTATCCATACCCTCTTCTTCCTCAGCCATGCCTTTGTAATGATTCCTTGAATGGTTTAATGATATTCTGCACTGTAGAGGGAGAAATATGCAAATCCCTTCCAATCTTTCTTTGAGGTTTATTGTTTTTAAACATTTCAATCATTTTCTCACACATTTGTGGACAAACTGGATCCTCTGATCATCTTTACTCATCAGAGACTCTCAGCCTTTCCTGGATGCTGCTTCTGTACCAAACCATGATCACAATCACCTGTTGTTTTTTTCACCTCATTACTGGCCCTAAATTGCCCTCGTCCCAACTTTTTTGGAATGTGTTGCAGGCCTGAAATGCAGGAATGGATGTTTATTAATAAATTAAATGAAGTTGAGCAGATAAAAGATGAAATATCTCAGGTTCATCCTGTCCGACATCAAATAAAAGTCAAAGTCAATGTAAGAAACTCTGTGTTTTAAATTTATTTACATGTTCCATACTGTCCCAACTTTTTCTGATTTGGGGTTGTAATAATTGTTATATATGTTGGTTTAAAGTTGTTATGTATGTAGAGCCTTTCACATACCCAGGGACGCTTTACAACATTAATATTAAAGGAAAGAACACAACATTAGAGAACAGAATGCAACAAAGCTAAGACATATAAAAAGAAGAATAAAGAGAGATTTAAGTTGATCTTTGAAGGAAGAGATTGAGGAAGGGAGTTACAGAGTTTGTGGGCTGTGGAACTAAAAGATCTACCCACAGACACAAGTCTAAAACTGTTTCCCATGATCCCCCTTCATTCATGTGGGTTTCTTTCAGAAGTTCATTTCAAAGGTTAAAGTGGCTGCTGTAAGTTTTGTATTTTTCGCTAATCCTCTCTGACCCTGACTAGGATTAATTGTTTAGAGAAAATGATGAAATAATTTTGGAATTAATTGAATTTAATTCCCATCAGTAACTCAGGAGGGACAAAAACAGTCACCCATAAGCTATTACAGCTAATAGTATGGGTGGCACAGCAAGAAGGTCCTGGGTTCGATCCCCAGATAGAGCGGTCCGGGTCCTTTCTGTGTGGAGTTTGCATGTTCTCCCCGTGTCCGTGTGCGTTTCCTCCCACAGTACATAGACGTGCAGAGATACAAAATCGTCCATGACTGTGTTTGACATTAAAACTTGGACTGGTGAATCTTGTGTAAGCAGTAACTACCTGTGCTGTCATGAATGTAACCAAAGTGTGTAAAACATGACGTTATATCCTAATAAATAAACAAATAATTTTGCACAACGAAATACAAGAGGGGAAAAAAGGGTCTGGTAGGTTAATGTGTAACGGAGGAGGTGGGCTGATGTCCAAAATTGAGACAATGCAAAATTGATTTGGTGACTAAAAATAAAAATTAGTAAATTAATACGTTAATTTTTAGGTTTTGAATGTTCAAATGCTTTAAATTCAGTGTCTCTGTTGACATTTGAGCTTAAAAGATGTTTTTGCTAGTGTTAAGATGAACAACCTGCATCTCAACACTTCAATAAAAGCTTCAAATTCTAAGATTACAATTTCTTTTCTGTTATTATACTTGTATAAAAGATCTTGCTTAATTGTTACCCTTAGTATTTATTTAATTTATGGTTGTATTTTAACGTTAAGCAACCGTGCACTCACGTCTCTGCTCTGTCTCTGTTTGAAGTCCATCCTGGGAAGCTCGAGGAACCCTTGGTCCCCCACTCCGGTCCACTTCAGCAGCTCGATCTGGTCCACCACCCTGCACTCCCCTCCGATCCCTGATATGGTGAGCCACACCGTTCCACACACTCCAGCCTCCCCCGAAATCAGCCACACCTACAACCCCTGGAGCGGCTGGCCGTCGTCGCTGAGCCGGAACTGGAACTCCGAGCCCTGGCCCAACAACCCGGACGACGACGGCGCCGACTAACCGGAGCGAAGACGTCCCGAAACGTCGGCCCCTCTGTAACAGCAAAAAACGAAACGAATGCCATGTTTCTGTTCTTCAGATGTTTTATGTTTGTCTTTATGAAGGTCCTGAGATTCCAGTTTTATTTTATCTTAACGATTGACGGCGTCCAAATTCAGCTTAAATTTAAAGATTATTTTATTTATTAAGGGGTGTGGTGCATACGTTACACTGGTGCCCCTTTTTATCATTTTAGAAGTTCTCATTTGGTGTAATACTGTCTTTTTTTTCTTTTGGAACTAAAGCACATGGCCCTGTATCGCTGAACGGTTTAAAAGGCAGTGTTACCCAACTTTACACCAAGCACTTTGTGTTCAACTCCACTCCTAAAGAGACGTGGGCTGTAATCGAGGAGTGATATTAATTTTAGAACCTGAATATTCGGTTGCCTGTTTCCCAAACATAGAATATTTGGAATGATGCTGATTGTTGTGTCATCAGGACCACAGGAATCTTTACCCTCTGTTTTATGGTTGATCTCAAGTCGTCTGACTGCGCTCAGGCTTTGAGGTTTAAATTATTTTTTATTAAATTCTGGTTCATTTCCTAAATTGGATTTTAATTTAAGGTCTAAGGGGACTTCCTGAAGGGAGTTTGTTTTCTTGAAGCTTCATTTGTCACCCTGAGCGAGACGTTGGTCACCTTGGTTGAAATAAAACATATCGGGCAGCAATAATTACTGCGTCCTGGAGTCTCTTTCTTTCTCACCTTGTTTAAAATCATGCAAAACGCTTTCTCTCTTTTATATGATACTTTTTTTCATCATTTAAATTCTTCTGAAAGGTTTTAAGTAAATGGTGATTTTCAAAACCCAAGATGAAACTAAATGTGCTCAATACGTAAACACACACATCACACACATCAAACATTGTCAGCACAGAGAAGTCTTGTACACTAACTTCATTATGATGTTGTATGATCGCTAGGACGCCTCATATTGCGCCTCATACGAAAAATGTTATTGCGAAACACAAACCTTAAATTTTGCATTGCATATTTAAGCAATAGATCACGAGAGGGAGTGTGTTATCGCGAATAACATCACGGCTGTGATTTGGTCGCAGGCACGAACCGAAGGTGAGTACCGTAGATCATCAGATCATAGAAGGTTTGTGTTCTATTGCTTTTATACAACAGTTTTTACAAAATAAAGAAAATAAATCAAAGAAGCCCTGAATTTCATATTGATATGCTTTAATATTGACAATACCTTCCACCAAAAAGTAGTTCCACAATGAATATAAAGTTTAACACTACAAAGCAGACATCCCAAGTTGCAAAAACTCATTTCAGGGAGGTAAGAACAAGAAGAAGAGGAAAGCAAGAACCTCCGAAGGGAAAAAAAAGAAATAAAAAAACCTCTCGCACACACCAAAGGCGCTATGGATGAAAACAGAACTACTAGGAGCTGCTAACTGGCTTAACTAACTGTTCGTGTTACAAACACATTAATGTTCCCTAAATAGTGCACTAGATTGTGTATCAGATCATGGATATATGTTCCCTACATAGTGCACTAGATAGTGAATTAGACAATTGGTTATGTTTCCTACACAGTGCACTAGATTGTGTATCAGATAACGGATTTAAAACGCGACCGGGAAAAAAAAGTCTGTGTCGCCTGCGTGCGCGTTTGTGTGCATGAAACTTGTCGTTAATGGCAACGCGTCAGTGGAGTAATACCATTGTGGTGTGAAAAGGCCGCGCTGTTATCACCAATATCAGCACGGTTAGAACGCTTCTCAACCAATCAGATTGTAAGGTCGGAACTAACTGTTGTATAATACACGGGAAAGGACTCATTTCACGGCCTGTGACGCAATTTTCACGGCCGTAAATTAGGATGGGCCTTCTATTTCCTCATTGTGATCCACATTATTGATTTGGCACTTTTTACGCCGGATGCCTGTCCTGACACGACCTTTCCTATTTACCCGCGCTTGGTACCGGCACTACAATGCACTGGTTTATGCATCCTAGTGGCTGGGTACCTGTAGGACAATTCAGTGTCTCCAATTAACCTGGCTGCATGTTTTTTGGACTGTGGGAGGAAACCCACACAGACATGGGGAGAACATGCAAACTTCGCACAAAAAGGACCCGGACCACCCTACCTGGGGATTGAACCCAGGACCTTCTTGCTGTGAGGCGACAGTGCTACCCACTACTTATAAGTGTTAAATGAACTTGGATATAGTAGGATATAAGTAGGAGAACACTTCTGCTGTTATTTTGATAATGAGAAGTAACACAAGCAAAGATGCCAGTAGTGACATGATGAGTTTATATTTAATTACATTTTAATATATAAAAGATTAGACTGAAAATAGGCTGATTAAGCACAAACATTTATTCCCATCACATTTTTGCTTTAGTGATTTTTAGAAACGTCTCAGTTCTTGTGATGGAAACGTGTCCATTAATACCGAGACATTATTTAATACGTCACAGATCATCAGTGATTATCGGTTAAACGGATTGGCCCGTATCTCCTCATGGCTGCTGTAGGGACGTCATGAGCATGGCGCCCATCTTGTCGAGGTTGCACGTCTTCATCACAAACACTCGATGGTTCTTCTTTAGCTTTCCCATGGGATCCAGCGCCATCGAGCCTCTGCCCAGCTCTCCCTGGATCTCCACCCGGACAGCGCACTCCAGGCTCTCGGTGATCACGCTGTCGTCCACACACGCCGCCACAGCGTACGCGTCGTAGGGGACGAATCCCGACCCAAAATGCACGTCTTTCGAGCTGACCCCATGCTCCCGGGAGAAGGCCCAGCACCTGGACGTGATCTTCTTCATGAAACGAGCTGCTGCGGTGTCCTGGCTGATCAGCTCGTCGAAGAACTCCTGAAGAATAAAGAAATGTAGTCACTTTAACCCATGTAGTCACTGAGGATGTAGTGCTCAAATATCTTGAAGGGTGTCGAGTTTCAAAGATTTTAAGTTTAGGGGACGTCGAGTTACAAGGTACCGACCGCTGTACTCAGAAACTTGCTGCAAACTTCGTTGTCAATCAGAGCTACTAGATTCTTACCCAGGAGAACTTGTTTCTGCAGGTGAACTCCCAGGTAGCGATATAAGTGGGGCACAGGTATTCCTCCAACACCACATACGCAGATTCAGGATCCATACAGAAATTAAACTCTGCACATGGTGTCATATTTCCTTTACCTGTAAAGATAAACAGCATTTAGAAACCAGATCATATCAGATCAGATAAGCTTTACATGTCTGTAGTTCTTCTACCTTCCATGTTTCCACCCATGATGTACAAATTCTTCAGTTTCTGAGGTAGACTGGGATCCAGTCGAACCGCCAGGGCTAAATTAGTGAGCGGCCCCAGGGCCACCAGTGAGACCTTATTCAAGAAATAGAAAGTAATAAATGCTGTGCCAGCTTTAAATTCAACGAGGTGCATCGTTTACACTCACCTGCGCTGGGTTTTCATTTACCAGTCTGATTAAAGAATGAACAGCATGCTCCTTCTGGATTTGTGTTTTCCATATCTCGGAGTCTCTGTCCTCCAGCACGTCTCCCAAACCGTCTGTACCGAAATGATCTTTGAAATTTTGCGTCGTCGCTCCGACCAGGGAGCTGGCCGCACCTCGGAAGACCGGAATCTGGAAATAAACAGAGATTCTGAGTTCTAAGTAACTTAATAAGTTCTTAAGTCAATAAATACCTGTGAAACCAATGACAAGTTGGTGTGTAAAATAAATAATAAGTTAGATTTATATTAAAGCGCCTTCCTCATACTCAAGGTCGCTGTACAACAAAACTTAATCAGCTGTTAAAAAGGGGGAATGAGTTAGATTATAAGTAAACTGGTATGTTTTAAGTTGAGTTTTAAAGAATGAAAGTGAGGATCAGAAACTGAGAGCTTGTGGTAAAGAGTTCCATAGTTTCGGGGCCATGACACTGAAAGATCTGCCCCCTGGCAAGAAGACAGGACAATAGCATCAGAGAACCTGAGTAAACATATCTGTCCTTTTACAACAACATTTAAGCAAAAGAAAGAACGGCATACATCAATTAATTAATTTAATTTAAGCATTTTCTCCCACTTTAGCGTAGCCAGTTCGTCTTCCGCTGCTGGTGGATCCCTGATTGCAGTCGATGTGGGTATATTGCTGCTCGCGACCCAAAGACGTTCAGCAGAGTTTCAGAGTTTCAGGGCTCGGTGCAGACTGTTGGATTTACTTTATTTCATCAAACTTATCCAATCACGTCTTTTTGGGACTTGCTTTGTACAATCATACCAGAACAGAAAAGATGCTTCTCCAAACTGTAGACACAAAGTTGAAACCAGGTCCTAAAGATCTGTAAAGATGCCCACTGGACCCACCTGAGTTTGTTGGCATACTGACAGCACACGCAGCACATTCTGACACACGTTCTCCACATCAGTGTTCCCAAAGCAGCAGGTGATGCCCAAAATCTTCACGTTGGGTGAGGCAAGAGCCATCATTATGGCCTGGGCATCGTCTATACCACAGTCGGTGTCGATGATCATAAGCTTCTGACTCATTCTGGTTACCTAGAGGGAACGACATTCATTCATCAGTACCAGAATCCTCACTGTATGAGAGTGCGAGACATACACTGTGTTATACAGCAAGAAAAACCATGTTCTATAGACAAATACCAGTTACTAGTGGGTGGCACATCTGGGTCAAGTGGGTCTGGAATATCTCTTACCTCTGGTCAATGTCTGGGAGGAGACTGTTATGATCTCAAATTCTAAAGGTCACTGGTTCAAGCCCCACATTTGCCAGGTTGCCACTGTTGGGCCCTTGAGCAAGGCCCTTAACCATGTTGCTTAGACTGTACACTGATCAGCCATAACATTAAAACCACCCCCTTGTTTCTACACTCACTGTCCATTTTATCAGCTCCACTTACCATATAGAAGCACTTTGTAGTTCTACAATTACTGACTGTAGTCCATCT
Organism: Trichomycterus rosablanca; assembly: GCF_030014385.1. Classification (NCBI taxonomy): domain Eukaryota; kingdom Metazoa; phylum Chordata; class Actinopteri; order Siluriformes; family Trichomycteridae; genus Trichomycterus; species Trichomycterus rosablanca. Next base: position 2,850,656 of record NC_085993.1, on the reverse strand, counting down.
GTTTCTCTACATACTGTTTTAACCTGCTTTCACCCTGTTCTTCAATGGTCAGGACCCCCACAGGACCACCACAGAGCAGGTATTATTTAGGTGGTGGATCATTCTCAGCACTGCAGTGACACTGACGTGGTGCTGGTATGAGTGGATCAGACACAGCAGCGCTGCTGGAGTTTTTAAATACCGTGTCCACTTACTGTCCACTCTATTAGACACTCCTACCTAATTGGTCCACCTTGTAGATGTAAAGTCAGAGACGATCGCTCATCTATTGCTGCTGTTTGAGTCGGTCATCTTCTAGACCTTCATCAGTGGTCACAGGACGCTGCCCACGGGGCGCTGTTGGCTGGATATTTTTGGTTGGTGGACGATTCTCAGTTCAGCAGTGACAGTGAGGTGTTTAAAAACTCCAGCAGCGCTGCTGAGTCTGATCCACTCATACCAGCACCATGTCAGTGTCACTGCAGTGCTGAGAATCATCCACCACCTAAATAATACCTGCTCTGTGGTGGTCTACAAGGCAGATAGAGAAACAGATGGACTACAGTCAGTAATTGTAGAACTACAAAGTGCTTCTATATGGTAAGTGGAGCTGATAAAATGGACAGTGAGTGTAGAAACAAGGAGGTGGTTTTAATGTTATGCCTGATCAGTGTAAACTGTCACAGTACTGTAAGTCACTTTGAATAAAAGCACCCACTAAATGCCGAAAATGTAAATGTGTGCAGAATGGGAAGAGAAATTATTGTGGTGTGATCTACAGTGTGACTATTGTTCCTGGTGCTCTAGTTTGTTCTCCTTTTAAACAATAAAGAGGAGGAGAAACTATTCGTGCTGACAGGTGCTGTGTACATGTGTATAGAATTAAATACAAATATATAAGAAGGCTAAGAAAACAAAAAAGAATTTTAATTTAATAGATACATTAGTGCAATTTAATAACCCAAGTCCACATATTTTTGAGTTTAAATTAAAACATCTGGCTCTCTTGACGAATGTCCATGTGCACTATTATTCAACTCCCAGTCTCAGTACTTGGTGGAACATCTGAGACCTCTCTTATGGAATCTTCACCCATTCTTCTCATGAAAAGCCTCCAGCTAATTAGGCTTAATAGCTTTCTATAGGATTTAAATCTGGAGAGTTAAAAAAACTAGCTTTGTTTGACTTGGAAGTGTCATGTTTTACACTGTGGTTACATTTACGACAGAAATGTTAGTTACTCATTACACACTCGTTATAAAAGTTTATCAGTTCACAAGTTTAATGTCAAACACAGTCATGGACAATTTAGTATCTCTAGTTCACCTCACCTCACGTCTTTGGACTGTGGGAGGAAACCAGAGCTCCTGGAGGAATTCCACGCAAACACGGGGAGAACATGCAAACTCCACACAGAAAGGACCCGGACCGCCCACCTGGGAATCTAACCCAGGACCTTCTTGCTGTGAGGCGACAGTGCTACCCACCAAGATCAGAAAAACAGAAAAACGTCTCCATATCATCTTCGACTCTTGAATCTTTGAGTCATAAGTAAGGTCTTCCAGTGAAGTCCTGATCCCTGTGACCAGACAGTTCCAGTTTTGATTCATCACGCCCATAAAATGTCCCAGAACTCTGCAGGCCTATCCACATTTCTTTTGCCATATTCCAGTCGACACTTCCTGTGTTTTTTGGTCGAGAGTGGAATACGTCATGGTGTCTGGCTATAAAGTTCTTGGTTGTTAAGTGATGCCACTGTCTCTAGATGAAATTGTGGGTATGAACCCTCAGTGAAATGAAACTATCTCCTCACTCCTCATTTGTGAGCAGCTTCTCAGTTTTCACCATGGTTGCGACACACCTTGAACACTTGAATCTCTGGGTGATGTTTATATGAAACATTACAGCTCGAGCAAATCGAGGTGGTTATTGATTCCCAGTGGTTTAATCATGTTGTAACCCAACTTTAGATCATACAGACTAGCAGTAGATTTTAAGTTTACTGCCCAACCACTGGGCCGCGGACCAGTACTGGTCTGTTGGCTATTTATTACCGCGGGCTGCACAGAAAGAATGAATACAGTAGACCCTTGAGTTATGAACGGTTTACCATACGGACATTTCGGGTTACAAACGATCTTTTTCAACTTAACGTACAAACAAATTTCGGATTACTAACAGAAATTTGCGGAACACGTGACGTCACAAGTTAACTCCAACCGTCTCTCTCTCTCTCTTTACACACACACAGTGAATGAACATTCGGACAGCGGACGATGTTTTTTCGGTGTTTTCTGAGAGAGAAGAAGGAATTCGGCTCAGTAAAGTATTCTTTCTTTCGTGCAATTACACCTACAAAATACAACACTACTGAAATAAAGAAGGAAATAATAGAGAAATATGAGAGTTATTGTTGTTTCTGGTAGATACATTTTATTTAAAAAGAAGGAATTGTATTATGGTGTATGGTGCAGCACACGTACTGTACTGAAATGTGATGTGTGTTTATGTACAGTACTACTGTGTATTGTTGTTTATTATTGTTTATTACAGGAATGTCTATTCTATAATTTAAGATTTAAGGGAAAATATACGTGTATTTATAACAAAAAAGAGCATTTAAGACATTAGAGAGGTTAGATAAGGGGGGTTTGGGAGGTCTGGCACAGATTAATTCTATTTACATTATATCTTATGGGAAAAATAGGTTTAACTAACGAATATTTTGACCTAAGAACAGCCCTTCAGAACCAATTACATTCGTAAGTCAAGGGTCGACTGTAATTAGAGAGCACTAGAAAAGCAGTTTTCACTGTTTCTATTTTGGGTGTTTATTGTATTATTGTCACCCCTTGGTGGGAACAGCGTCTCGCTGCAGTGAAAAAAAGCTCATTTTACATTGTTTGTGAGCAATATTATTAAATCCTCCTGTCCCCGCCGGTTCCTGAAATTATATCTTACATGAAACCGGTCCGTGGAGCGAAAAAGGTTTGGAAACGCTGATTTAAGGGTCCAGCTACTACATAATTCATATTCTTTGCAAATATTATATATTGTTCAACTGATAAAGACTTCAGTTAAGGCAAACATCTAGCTCTATTTATATGTTACTTCACTTATTTACAGCAGAAACTAGTGCTGGACAATAATTCGATATCGATATATATCGTGATAGAAAATGTTTCAATAACGGTGATATGATTTGTAAACAAATTCGATCGATATATATTACGTCAGTGCGTGATGACGTACGCCACAGGCATGACGCCAGCGCTCAGCGTTACCGCTCTGATTACACTCCGCTACCTACAACACGGTGGATATTAGCGGCTAAATGAGTTCAACAGCTGTGAGTGAACGAGCATCCACAGTTAAAAAAGAAGCAGCAGAAATAGTTGATAAGAGAGGAAAGAATAGACTTTTTTTCTGTATTCTTTAACATCTGCTGCAGCAAATTCTGCAGCAACTCTTAAGCACTTTTTTATATTCTTTATCCTGGTTGAGCACTTTTGTTCGAAAATGTTTACATACAAATAATAATCAGTCCATATTATGGATTAAAGTTAGTTAAGACCAGAGGTAGAAAGTAACGAATTACATTTACCCACGTTACTGTAATCGAGTAGTTTTTTTGTGTTCTTGTACTTTTCACAGCCTGTAATTTTACTTTTACTTAAGTATGTTTTGTATTAAGAATTGTAATTCGCTACATTTTAAATAGATCCGTTACTGAGTAAAATAATAAACGCTAAAGAAATCGCGTCTGGGAAACTGCTGCAGTGAATTCTGCGATGGGAGTCGGATCTTTTGTCTCGGTTCCTTTTAAAGAGCCGTATATGTATATAACGACTCTCAGAAGCGCGACTCGGTTCCTTTATTTCAGTTTAAAGGGCCGTTCAATAGATTCGAATCATTCTACGACACATCACTGGTGGTTATACAGTTTAAAAAAGTTTGATGGGACTAAAATGACACATGACACATCCCTAAATGTTTTAAATGTTGTATCAACATGTTTCTTCTATTATATTTGAATTAAAAACAACTATTGTGAGATTTATATCCACTTGTCCTGTTTGCATTACACAGGAGAGACCCCCCCACCCTGCTGTTAATAAACTAACTAAGTAATGTTTACTCTGAGTACATTTTAAATGAGTTACCTTTTACTTGAGTAGATTTTTAGACTAGTAACTTTACTCGTACTTAAGTAAAAATTCATTAAAGTAATAGTACTTTTACTTGAGTACAATATTTTAGTACTCTTTCCACCTCTGGTTAAGACATATGTTAATATATTATATTATATATTGTCAAAGCTTATGTTTATTTGAGAATGATGTTGTGTTTTTGATGCTGAATACAAGTAAAAGGTGAAAGCTAATTTATTTGTATTATTATTATTATTATTATTATTATTATTATTTCTAAAATATTATGTAGTTGTATAGGGTTCGCAGGTACAGCCTTTCAATGTTGGTGTTCCTGGCAGTTTTTCTGACATTTGTACTATTCATATCGATATCGGAATTATATCGTATCGACCGAAATTAGGAGTTATATCGTGATATAAATTTTAGCCATATCGTCCAGCCCTAGCAGAAACCGACTTACAGTACACAGTCTGAGCAATTGAGACTTAAGGGCCTTGCTCAAGGGCCCAACAGCGGTAACCTGGCAATGGTGAGGCTTGAACCAGCGACCTTCTGATTACCAGCCCAGTACCTTAACCACTGGGCTACAACTACTACCAAGCCTATAGTTTAACTGTCATGAATACACTAAAACACACACACACATCCACACACACACACACACACACACACACACACATACACACACACACACACACACACACACACACACACACACACACACACACTGAAGTCCTGAAGGAATAATCTTGGGTACTACATGATCCAGTTTAAACTCTGAGTAATATTCTGAATAAATAAAAGTACAAACCTGGGTGATCAGGTGAAAGTGCTGATATCACTGAGCTCTAGTGCTGATTTCTGAGGAAACTCGATCTGATCTTCAGGAAACAGCGTGTGATGTGTTGGTCTAAAGGTCCAGTACTACAGTACTGCTTCATCATACTGGTTAGTATGGTAGTAGAGAAGTTCAGTGGAGGACGTGGTGGGGGCGGCTGAGCAAAGTCTGTCGTCACAACAAACCTGAGATCCGATCATTTAACTTTTACTGAAGTGGCCGAGGCTCCACTAGAGGGCAGCAGAGTTGTTAGTGATGTCAGAGTTCTTATCGGCGAGTTCTCAGGGTTGGTGGTGAGTTCTCAGGGTTGGTGGTGAGTTCTCAGGGTTCTCATCAGTGAGTTCTCAGGGTTGGTGGTGAGTTCTCAGGGTTGGTGGTGAGTTCTCAGGGTTCTCATCAGTGAGTTCTCAGGGTTGGTGGTGAGTTCTCAGGGTTCTCATCAGTGAGTTCTCAGGGTTGGTGGTGAGTTCTCAGGGTTCTCATCAGTGAGTTCTCAGGGTTGGTGGTGAGTTCTCAGGGTTGGTGGTGAGTTCTCAGGGTTCTCATCAGTGAGTTCTCAGGGTTGGTGGTGAGTTCTCAGGGTTCTCATCAGTGAGTTCTCAGGGTTGGTGGTGAGTTCTCAGGGTTGGTGGTGAGTTCTCAGGGTTCTCATCAGTGAGTTCTCAGGGTTGGTAGTGAGTTCTCAGGGTTCTCATCAGTGAGTTCTCAGGGTTGGTGGTGAGTTCTCAGGGTTGGTAGTGAGATGTCAAGGTTCTTGGGGTTCTCATCAGTGAGTTCTCAGGCTTGTTATCAGTGAGTTCTCAGGCTTGTTATCAGTGAGTTCTTAGGCCTAGCCTAGTGCTGGTTCAAACCCACCACTGCCAGGTTGCTGCTGTAGGGCCCTTGAGTTCTCAGGGTTGTTATTAGAGAGTTCTTAGAGTTCTCATTAGTGAGTTCTTGGGGTTGTTATCAGTAAAATGTCAGGGTTCTCATCAGAGATGTCTTAGGGTTCTCATCAGTGAGTTCTCATGGTTCTCATCAGTGAGTTTTTAGGGTTTTCATCGGATGACATCTTAGGCTTTTCATCTATAAGTTCTCAGGGTCAAAACTAGAGCATTAACCAGAGCTTCACTTTTATGTAAACATTTCACCTCTAGAATTTCACTAACAAACATCTTATTAAATATAAAATAATTAAGACGTGTTTTTTAATAATTAATAGCAGTAGTAGTAGTAGTAGTAGTATATGCCATCGACTCATGGTGACCATACAGATAGTGTTTTCCGGAACATCCTGTCTTCTGTTTGGGTCTTCAAGCTTCTGAGTGCATTGTTCATTGCACCTCTAACTGTATCCATCTGTATTGTTGCTGGCCATCCTCCTTCTCTTTTTATATTACACCTTTAATTTAAAAGGTGAGTTCAGAGAGCGGGGTCAGGCATTGCACCTTACACCTGGAGCCAAGAGGGTTAAATGTCTTGTTCATGGGCCCAACAGCCTGGATGGGACCACTTTATCTTGCAATTAAAAACCTGGAGCGTAACCACTCAGCTAGCACTTGATATTTTGTCCATTTTGAAAAGTATCATGATGAAATTCAAGTCCCATATAACGGAATCTGCGCAAGGACTGCGTATGTTTAGCGCAACCTTCCTCTTAAGAGGACATCTCAGGAAGTGTTCAAAAAGGTTTGTTTATCCCTATTCCCTACAAAGTGTTTAATAAATGTATTCCATAATCTACACAGAACTGTAATCTAAACGGTAAATACTTAAAGATTTTACCAGAGCGCTGATTATATTTTACCTTGTGAAGTCAAATACGGTGTTTAAAATAGCAAAATTACCCGATCGAGTGCACTTCTTTACAAACATTATGGGAATTTGGACGTACAGGCAGCCTATCACTGGTTCACCTGTTATACACAAGCAAGGGGGAGATGTTAATGGTCTTGTCAAACTTTCAACGATTTGATGGATACTTGTAAGGAAAATTTTTACTATTTTTTATTATTATTATATGTAATAAATAAATGTAGAGTTTAAATTGGCTGTTCTAAACTCTGCGTGTGTGTATTTCTTGCGAATATTTTGTGCCTCCCCTATTTTGTAGATGGTATAAACCATTAAAGCCCAGATGAACGGGTTTGTTTTTTTTATTTCTTCATTCATGCAGTGCTGCTATTAAGGTATGAATTAATTTTAAGGTTGTTATCTTGCATTAAATCCACAAATGTGTATACATTTATGTATATTCTTTATAGATAATCATGCCATCTGCTTATATGGTGGTTTATTTTTTCATTTGTTGTGTTGGGTGCAGATGTGTGTGTTTTGAGTCTCTTATTAATACAGCTTATAGGAAATTCTATTCATTTCTATAATTGTGTGTGTGTGTGTGTGTGTGTGTGTGTGTGTGTGCATGCATGCATGTGTGTGTTGCTAGTGGTCTAGTGAAATAACGATGGTAACAGTGATGCTGTAGTGTTGATGATAATAGTGATGCTCATGGGATAAATATCTAACATATCTTATGTTTGGACATATCCATCTACCTATATTTATCAATACATCTAGTATATACATGAATCGTGGACCTAATCCTGACATTGCTTCTATTTACAGTCACAGGCTTTGGCCTTGCTGTCTGTGTCCATGTGTGTCTGTGTGTAATGCAACACACCCAGCATGCAGGCCTGCATTCACTTTTAAAAGACCAGTAAGTAAGAAAAATATAAACACACTATTATTTAAGTACAAAATAACTGCACCAGTTTTATTTGTCTGCTAAATTTAACATTTTAGGTGGAAAAACAGAAAATATTAACTTTTGCACACATTGCAGCAATTCATGATTTGTTCCAAATATGCAAAAATTCAACAAATGAACAGGAATTGTGCATTAAATTGTGCAGAAGTATGTTTTGCATAGAAATTGTAATAATAATAATAACCTTCTTCACCTAACAAATTACTTAAATAGGAAGATTTCCTGTGAACAAACTGGTACAGCGGTACCCGAGTTCCATGGTTTCAAATCCCAGGCTGAAAAATCCCATTAAAACCACCTCATTGTTTCTACACTCACTGTCTATTTTATCAGCTCCACTTACCTTACCAAAAGTTTTACAATTACTGACTGTAGTCCATCTGTTTCTCTGCATGCTTCGTTACCCCCCTTTCACCCTGTTCTTCAATGGTCAGGACCCCCACAGGACCACCACAGAGCAGGTATTATTTAGGTGGTGGACGATTCTCAGCACTGCAGTGACACTGACATGGTGGTGGTGTGTTAGTGTGTGTTGTGCTGGTATGAGTGGATCAGACACAGCAGTGCTGCTGGAGGTTTTAAACACCGTGTCCACTCACTGTCCACTCTACTAGACACTCCTACCTAGTTACTCCACCTTGTAGATGTAAAGTCAGAGACGATCGCTCATCTATTGCTGCTGTTTGAGTCGGTCGTCTTCTAGACCTTCATCAGTGGTCACAGGACGCTGCCCACGGGGCGCTGTCGGCTGGATATTTTTGGTTGGTGGACTATTCTCAGTCCAGCAGTGACAGTGAGGTGTTTAAAAACTCCAGCTCATACCAGCACAACACACACTAACACACTGAGAATGATCCACCACCTAAATAATACCTGCTCTGTGGTGGTCCTGTGGGGGTCCTGACCATTGAAGAACAGCATGAAAGGAGGGTAACAAAGCATGCAGAGAAACAGATGGACTACAGTCAGTAATTGTAGAACTACAAAGTGCTTCTATATGGTAAGTGGAGCTGATAAAATAGACAGTGAGTGTAGAAACAAAGAGGTGGTTTTAATGTTACGGCTGATCAGTGTATATCAGTGCACCCTTATTACCAGTCCAAAGCTTGGATAAATAAGAGGATGAATATGGATAAATAAGTTACATAAGAAAGGAATCATTCATTCATGTTTGCACATTTAGGTTTGAACTCAGTTGGCTAGCTTCCTTGTACTGTACTGAGATCCAAGGTTTTGGGTATTGAATCTTAGCTGTGCTATCGTCCAGTTGGGCATCTCCATGAACGTCATTGGCCTAGCCATTGGACAGGTGCGCTTGTCTGTGCGCTCTCAGTGCTGGTCCCAAGCCTGGATAAAAATAGCAGTGTTGTGTCAGGAAGGGTATTAGGCGTAAAAGCTTCCAAGTTTGGTATGCGAGTCCGCTATGGTGACCCCGAAATACAGGAGGAGCCAAAACAAACTGGTCATTGTGGTTCTTTTTATTAACCACAACTGGAGTTGGGTTATGAACTGGTATTGACTGGATTTGATGTATTTTAATGTATTTTATGCTGTAAATTAACAGCATAAGCTCAACCTGTCTATAAAGAGTCAAATCTGTGGAAATGTTTCATTTCCAATCCTTACTAGTATAAGCTAATATTTAAAGCTTATATTTTGGTAATAAGTTAAAAACGGACACAAAAATCTCTACTTCCTTGGCTGCTTCCGTTAGGGGTCGCCGGCGAATCGTGACCATTGATTTGGCACAGTTTTTACCCCGGATGCCCTTCCTGACACGACCCTTTTTATTTATCCGGGCTTGGGACCGGCACTACGATGCACTGGTTTATGCATCCTAGCGGCTCTGTACCTATAGGACAATTCAGTGTCTCCAATTAACGTGGCTGCATATTTTTGGACTGTGGGAGGAAACCGGAGCAGCCGGAGGAAACCCACACAGACACAGGGAGAACATGCAAACTCTGCACCTGGGGATCGAACCCAGGACCTTCTTGCTGTGAGGCGACAGTGCTACCCGTTTAGCCACCGTGCCGCCCATAACACCAGACACAAAAATTAACATGGGAACTAATGTAGTAGCTTAGACTTTTTGCATTGTCGTAATTTGGGTATATCCAATTCCCCATTGCTGTGGTTGCCCCTTCTGCTTGTACAATCAACAACTGCAGGCTGGTGGATTCTTTGTGGACACGAAATGGTAGTATATATAGTTTGGGGGTATCGATGCCGCCTCACAGCAAGAAGGTCCGGGGTTTGATTTCCAGGTGGAGTGACCTGGGTCCTTTCTGTGTGGAGTTTTGTATGTTCTTCCTGTGTCTGTGTGGGTTTCCTCCGAGAGCTCCAGTTTCCTCACACAGTCCAAAGACGTGCAAGTGAGATGAATTGGGGATACAAAATTGTCCATGACTGTGTTTGACATAAAAAAAACTTGACCTGAATCTTGTGTAAGCAGTAACTACCTGTCCTGTCATGAATTAACTAAAGTGTGTAATACATGACGTTAAAATACATTTATAGATTGAAGTGTTGTGGATTCTTTATAGATTTTTTTTTTTTTTTATAGTTGCAGGACCGAGGAGTCATACCAAACCGAAACCAACCAATAGTCAAACCTCCCGTGAACCGAGTGTTCAATGCCTAACACTGCTGAAAGTGAAGGCGGCAAAGTATCCGGAGCTAGCGATCCACCGGCCCCGTTACGGGTGCCGGGCCAAGACGATGAGCGCGGCTTCCTGAACCCCTTCACCCGCGACACGCAGCGCACCAGACGGGCCTCCAGCGCTGAGCTGCAGCTTCCCTGGACCTGCCCGGTCACACACACCCGGGAGAAATTCTACACGGTGTGTTCGGACTATGCGCTGCTCAACCAGGCCCGGCCCGTCCTCACCCCCAGAGACATTCCCCATCCCAGCAACGACGGCACGGCCTCAGTCAAACGGAGTCAATTAAACACCACCGCCGGGGGAACACACGGACCTTCGGGAGGAGACTGTGATATAGAGGAGGTGTCCAGCAACTCCAAGCCGGTGTTAGCCTGGGAGATCGACACCACTGACTTTGATGCGGTTTTAACCCGGAAAGCAAAGACAAGTAAGTGTAACATATACACTGATCAGCCATAACATTAAAACCACCTCCTTGTTTCTACACTCACTGTCCATTTTATCAGCTCCACTTACCATATACAGTGGGGCCAAAAAGTATTTAGTCAGCCACTGATTGTGCAGGTTCTCCTACTTAGAAAGATGAGAGAGGTCTGTAATTTTCATCATAGCTACACTTCAACTATGAGAGACAAAATGAGAAAAAAAATCCAGGAAATCACATTGTAGGATTTTTAAAGAATTTATTTGTAAATTATGGTGGAAAATAAGTATTTGGTCAATAACAAAAGTTCATCTCAATACTTTGTAACATAACCTTTGTTGGCAATGACAGAGGTGAAACGTTTCCTGTAAGTCTTCACCAGGTTTGCACACACTGTAGCTGGTATTTTGGCCCATTCCTCCATGCAGATCTCCTCTAGAGCAGTGATGTTTTGGGGCTGTCGCTGGGCAACACGGACTCCACAAATTTTCTATGGGGTTGAGGTCTGGAGACTGGCTAGGCCACTCCAGGACCTTGAAATGCTTTTTACGGAGCCACTCCTTCGTTGCCCGAGCGGTGTGTTTGGGATCATTGTCATGCTGGAAGACCCAGCCACGTTCCATCTTCAATGCTCTCACTGATGGAAGGAGGTTTTGGCTTAAAATCTCACGATACATGGCCCCGTTCATTCTTCCCTTAACACGGATCAGTCGTCCTGTCCCCTTTGCAGAAAAACAGCCCCAAAGCATGATGTTTCCACCCCCATGCTTCACAGTAGGTATGGTGTTCTTGGGTTCTTCTTCTTCCTCCAAACACGACGAGTTGAGTTTTTACCAAAAAGTTCCATTTTGGTTTCATCTGACCACATGATATTCTCCCAATCCTCTTCTGGATCATCCATATGCACTCTGGCAAACTTCAGACGGGCCTGGACATGTACTGGCTTAAGCAGGGGGACACGCCCGGCACTGCAGGATTTGAGTCCCTCTCGGCGTAGTGTGTTACTGATGGTAGCCTTTGTTACTTTGGTCCCAGCTCTCTGCAGGTCATTCATCAGGTCCCTCCGTGTAGTTCTGGGATTTTTGCTCACTGTTCTCATGATCATTTTGACCCCACGGGATGAGATCTTGCGTGGGGCCCCAGATCGAGGGAGATTATCAATGGTCTTGTATGTCTTCCATTTTCTTACAATTGCTCCCACAGTTGATTTATTCACACCAACCTGCTTGCCTATTGTAGATTCACTCTTCCCAGCCTGGTGCAGGTCTACAATTTTCTTCCTGGTGTCCTTCGACAGCTCTTTGGTCTTGGCCATGGTTGAGTTTGGAGTCTGACTGTTTGAGGCTGTGGACAGGTGTCTTTTATACAGATAACGAGGTCAAACAGGTGCCATTAATACAGGTAACGAGTGGAGGACAGAAGAGCTTCTTAAAGAAGAAGTTACAGGTCTGTGAGAGCCAGAAATCTTGCTTGTTTGTTATTGACCAAATACTTATTTTCCACCATAATTTACAAATAAATTCTTTAAAAATCCTACAATGTGATTTCCTGGATTTTTTTCCCCTCATTTTGTCTCTCATAGTTGAAGTGTAGCTATGATGAAAATTACAGACCTCTCTCATCTTTCTAAGTAGGAGAACCTGCACAATCAGTGGCTGACTAAATACTTTTTGACCCCACTGTAGAAGCACTTTGTAGTTCTACAATTACTGACTGTAGTCCATCTGTTTCTCTGCATGCTTTGTTAGCCCCCTTTCATGCTGTTCTTCAATGGTCAGGACCCGCACAGGACCACCACAGAGCAGGTATTATTTAGGTGGTGGATCATTCTCAGCACTGCAGTGACACTGACATGGTGGTGGTGTGTTAGTGTGTGTTGTGCTGGTATGAGCGGATCAGACACAGCAGCCCTGCTGGAGTTTTTAAACACCGTGTCCACTCACTGTCCACTCTATTAGACACTCCTACCTAGTCGGTCCACCTTGTAGATGTAAAGTCAGAGACGATCGCTCATCTATTGCTGCTGTTCTAAGGTCTAATATCTGGATTCTGTACAATTCTATAGGCAATCTTAAGAAATTTGGCCTAAAGAAAATGAAATCGTCTGACCGAGCGAGCAGGAACGTCCTGGACCTTCCACCTCAAGCTTCTTTAGAAGAAATCAAGCAGAGGAAAGTGCTGGACCTGCGCCGATGGTACGACTCTATGCGCTAACATGATACTTACTCCTCTGAAAAAGGAACATGACAGAAAAAGGGTTTTGTTTTTGTTTTTGGGTTTATCCTGTAGGTACTGTATCAGCCGGCCTCAGTATAAAACCTCCTGTGGAATTTCCTCACTCGTCTCCTGCTGGAACTTCCTGTACAGCACCTTAGGAGCGGGAAGGTAAAACTAAACCACTTTTAACCATGAAACCATGATTTTTAATTTTTATTTCGATACTGGAGCCTATCCCAGGTCTCAGTGGGCGCAAGGCACACAGAAACACCCTGTACAGGGCGCCGGTTCATCACAGTATTTTTACATTCAATTAAAAATGCCAATCTTTTTTGTTTGAGTACAAACTGTTGTGTAAAACATTCCTAATTAACTGTGTTTTTGCATTTATTACTCAAAAATGTGGTCTAATCATCATTCAGGTCATCATAATAGACAAACGTTCTCTCATATCAAACAACTATTGTACTTCTAAACTTTGGCTATTTTATTAAAAGAGCTTTGTTAGTGAGCTGAATCTGTCAGCAAAGCTCAGCTAAATATATGTACATAAACACAGAAACAGTGGTGAAAAAACACAAACCCCGTAATCTGAGGGCGGCACGGTGGCTTAGTGGGTAGCACTGTCGCCTCACAGCAAGAAGGTCCTGGGTTCGATCCCCAGGCGGGGCGGTCCGGGTCCTTTCTGTGTGGAGTTTGCATGTTCTCCCCGTGCCTGTGTGGGTTTCCTCCGGGAGCTCCGGTTTCCTCGCACAGTGCAAAGACGTGCAAGTGAGGTGAATTGGAGACACTAAATTGTCCATGACTGTGTTTGATGTAACCTTGTGAACTTATGAATCTTGTATAACTTGTATGTCGTTCCTGTCATGAATGTAACCAAAGTGTATAACATGACGTTAAAATCAAACTTAATCCTGAAATAATTCTGAACCTTCATTTAATGGACCAGTATTTCAGTAATCGTCCACTAGGCGGTGCACATCTCTCTCTGTTTACATGAGTGAGAGGCTCTGTTTTGTCAGGAGGCTTGCTTTGTTCTCGCCTTTTTCTTTGTGTTTTATGCTTCATTTTTGCAAGTTCTAGAGCTCAGTTCTGCACCAGCAGAGCTTCAGACTCAGAGTACACCAGAGTACACCAGTACACCAGTTACATATTACATACTTACATTGTTCATTTTCATTTTATGTGCATGTAATATGTGCATGTTTAGTACTTTTGTGGACCTCAGTGCTGTGTTTTTGTATTTTTTGCACCCCCGGAAAAAAACCTTGCTGTTTCGGACAACGTGGGGTGTTCGGGTGGTGTAGAGGTTGAATTAAGGCAACTTGACTCTCTCTGTATTAGATATTTGCTTGTGTTGGGGAATCAGACATGACTAAACTGTGAGAAAAAAAGAGAAAACCAGTAATAAATAAAATAAAGGATTAGACACATTTCTCTTTATTCGGTTATATGGACTGGACTGTATTTTCATCCTCAGGTTTCACATGACTTCTTTAGTTTGGTGTTTGGTATTAACTTGTATTATTTATTGTTACAGTAATATGCAGTGTATTTATTTAAGTTCGTTATATAAAGGAACTTTAAACGTACACTTTATTAGTGATTTTGGTTTAATAGAGACTGTGTTTCCGTCAGCCTTCCACCCATCTCTCAGGAGGAAGCTTTACACATCCTCGGCTTTCAGCCTCCGTTTGAAGAGATCAAGTTTGGACCCTTTACAGGCAACGCCACCCTGATGAGGTACGAATGTTTCTGTGTGCTCCTGTAGGAAGTTTGAAGTCTTTATTCTGAGTAAATAAAGAATATTTAAGATTTCTATTTTTGCTTTGGCCCAGATGGTTCAGACAGATAAACGATCATTTCCGTGTTCGAGGATGCTCGTATATTCTGTACAAACCTCACGGGAAACACAAGACAGCAGGAGAGACAGGTGAGCTGAACTCAGTCAGTGTTCGGCACCATACATAAATGATGTGTCTGTCTGTCTATCTATCTATCTATCTATCTATCTATCTATCTATCTATCTATCTATCTATCTATCTATCTATCTATCTATCTATCTATCTATCTAATCATTGTCTATCTGTCTGTCTGTCTATCTACTGTATCTACTTATTTGTCTGTATATCTATGTGTCTGTCTATCTATTTATCTATCTGTCTGTCCATCTGTCGATTTATCTGTCTATATATCTATCTGTGTGTCTGTCTGTTTATTTATCTAATCTGTCTGTATATTTGTCTGTCTATCTGTCTGTCTATCTATCTGTCTGTCTGTCTGTCTATCTGTGTCTGTCTGTCTATATATCCATCTGTCTGTGTGTTTGGCTGTCTGTTTATCTATCTATTTATCTGTCTGTCTGTATCTGTCTATCTCATTCTGAAATGAAATGTTAAATAATCTGTAGTGTGATTAATTTGCTGATACAAGACTTATTTAGACTGCTCGGTGTTCTAAACACTGTTATAAACACTTGCATGTTGAGGTGCTGCATCATACTAGTGTAAAGTGCTTACATGTAAGTTTTCTTTACTTAGGTTAGTCATTGTTGCTGTTACATTAGAGTCACGGTGTGTCTAAGCCTCTATTTTGTACATTAACAGAGGTCACGGTTCCAGTTTCACGCTCTGTAACCTTAGTTTACTAGTACACATTAGGTAACACATTAAAAAAGCATGATCACTTACAAAAACTCAAATAGAAGCACTGTTATTTTATTATTACTTAAGGTTTGTACTAAATACTAAAAGAGCATGTTACTCATTTAATTGTCTTCTAATGTAATGAAATCTGTTGCTGTGCATCATGTACAGTCCTCTCCACAATTATTGGCACCCCTGGTAAAAATGAGTAAAATTACATGTAAAAAAAATAGCTTTTGCTGATTTTGCATCGTCTTACATTAAATAAAAGGAGTAGTACAATATTTAACATCAAGAAATCAATATTTGAATAATACCACATGTGCTACACTTATCGGCACCACTTTATTTAGGGAATTTAAGACCATTCCTCTTTAATGAATCTCTCCAGATCTGGGTACTGGGTCCAATGTCTATGGATTTAGAATTGAATGCCATAAAAGCTCCTCCAGGCGTAATGTGTGGGTGTCCTAACACTTTTGTCCATATATTGATTGTTTTGGATCATTGTCCTTCTGAAGGACCCGGTGACGACCCATTTTTAGTTCATTTAAATTGTTCATGATGCCATTTACCCTAATCGATCCTCCAGCACAATTAACAGTGGGCATCAGGTTCTGTTTAGTGTTGTTGTCTGTCTATTTTGTGTTCCTAGTCAAAGTCCCAGTAGCATTTATCAAACATTTATTAAACTCCAGGTTCTTATAGTTGTTGTGAGATGACAGGAACAGCTTTTTGATGGCAAGCCTTCCAAATAATCTAATGGCATGAAGGGGTGTCTGATGGTAGTTTGAGACTTTTTTGCCTCTCTTATCATACTCTGCACTTAGAATTTGACCTCGGTGTCACCTGATATTTTTTATACCCCAGTAAAACAGGACATAATGGATTACTGCTTGAAAGATCCTAGACATTTTCATGTTCACCAAAAGGTGAATTTCTTATAACCGTTTTTGCTCAGTGATGGTACAGGGGACTGTATCGGGGCAGATATTTGATTTCTAAAGCGCTGTGCATATCACATGTATTGTACTGACCAAAATGCCTCTTTTGTTGCTCTTGCTCTTGTGTAGCTGAGGGAGCTTTGCTGAAGCTGACCCAGGGATTAAAAGATGAATCTATGGCGTATATTTACCACTGTCAGAACCATTACTTCTGCCCTGTGGGCTTTGAGGCGACACCGTTAAAAGCAGCTAAAGCGTACAGGTACGGCATTCACTCTACTGTTACTTTTACTCATTTTAACATAAACAAACTTCTCCTTATTTCCTGCTGCACTTTAAAAAACACCATTTAATTATTAAACCGTCATTACAGGGGGAAAATGGGCGGCACGGTGGCTAAGTGGGTAGCACAGTCACTTCACAACAAGAGGGTCCTGGGTTCGGTCCTCAGGTGGGGCGGTCCGGGTCCTTTCTGTGCTGAGTTTGCATGTTCTCCCCGTGCCTGCGTGGGTTTCCTCTGGGTGCTCCAGTCTAATTGGTGACACTGAATTGTCCTATAGGTACCCAGTCGCATTGTAGTGCTGGTCTGTAGCAGAGGTTTGACAGTAATGTTGCCTTACTGATGCAAAGACGACAACAAAACTACATGACATGTTGTTTTTTGTCTCAGGGGAATGCTGGCTCAGAATGAAATGGAACACTGGATTCTCATTGGTGAACCCAGCAGGAAACACCCTGCCATCCACTGCAAAAAGTACGTCTACTTTATTAATGATTAAACTCCTATAACTGACAATTATTAACAGTTATTAGTGTTGGGCAAAACCTGCTGTAATGCGTGTTTTATAGGTGGGCGGATATTGTGACTGACCTGAACACACAGAACCCGGAATACCTGGACATCCGCCACACAGAGAGAGGCGTTCAGTTTCGAAAAACCAAAAAGGTCAGTGACTTCGAAATCCTCGTTAAATTGAACGGATTATGCCGCTCAGGTGGCGCAGCGGTAAAAACATACGCTGGCGCACAAGAGCTGGATTTTGAATACACCGTATCGAGTCTCAGCTCTGCCATCCGCCTGGGCTGAGCAGCCACATGAACAGCAATTGGCCGGATATATATTGGCCGGATAGGGTCTCCTCACAACTCTGCTGGCTGATTGATGGCGCCTGCACAGAGGCAGGGAAAGAGTGTGGATCAGGGTGTGTCTCTCTGTACACAGTGCTGATTCGCATATATGCACTCGCCTAGTTTGGGTGACAAAATGCATACGGCTGCTGCCCATGTGTTGGAGGGGGCGTGGGTTAGCTTCGTTCTCCTCAAATCAGAGCGGGGGGTCGGCATTAGTGGAGAGGGAGCATGACGCAATCCCATTATAACATGTAATGCATTAATTTACCTTATGTTTAGGTGGGAGGCAACCTACACTGTCTTATGGCCTTCCAAAGGGTGAACTGGCAAAAATTAGGACCCTGGGCACTAAACCTGGAGAACCTGAGGCACGATAACCACCAACATGGGGCAGAGCAGAGGAGCCAGCCTTCAGGAGGGGACGGCGTAGAGGACGGTGAGAGCAAACACGGGCGTCTGAGCCGCTCCCATAGCACAGGAAACCAAAAGATGGAACAAGGTTGGAAGCGCCTGTCCAACACTGCAGAGTTCAGACACAGAGGCTGCGCCGACAGCGACATGGATGAAGACATCGCCGACTGAAAACGAACGGGTTTGGGTTGACCATCGCTGGTGTTCCTCCGGTGCTCCTGTTAATCCAGGAATCAGATGGTGAATAAGGGTGGATTTATAAAAACGTGGCGAGGAACACGAGGCGAATATTTAATGTGTTAGGTATTTCATTAGTGTCACTGTAGTCTTCTAGTGGACTTTAAAGGACATCTGAAGCACAAAATGGGCAAAATTAGGTGTATAATACGTTACAATCAACACACAAAAAATGTTTTAGGTGCTTTAACAGGTGTAGAACATATTAAGATATAATAATGAAGGACGAAACTAGAAAGCTGCAACAAAAGCATGTTTTTATAATAATAATAATGTAGAGCAGCGGATCCAAACCTTTTTTGCACCATGGACCGGTTTCATATCAGATATAATTTCACAGACGGGCGGGGACGGGAGGATTTAAAATAGAATAACAATACTACTCACAAATAATGAGCCTGAGCTTTTTACGCTGCAACGAGACACTGCTCCCACCTAGTGGTGATAGGAGACGATAACACCTGAAGTGTGTTGGAAATGGAAGCAGCGTTTTCATTGCTTTTCTAGTGATTTATAGATTTATTCTTTCTGTGCGGCACGGTAATAAATAGTTGGGGACCACTGATATAGAGGACTGGTGACGCAAATGTAGACATAATCTTTAAGCCCAATAATTATTTCGTTCATTTTCATTATTTAGCAGACGCTTTTATCCAAAGCGACTTACACAATGAGCTGAACACGATGAGCAATTGAGGGTTAAGGGCCTTGCTCAGGGACCCAACAGTGGCAACTTGGTGGTGGCAGGGCTTGAACCGGCAACCTTCTGTTTACTAGTCCAGTACCTTAACCACTGAGCTATCACTGGCCCTTATCAACGTCATTAGTTGATTGTTAAGTGATAACAAAGTCTTAATAGGGCAGGAAACAAAATCTCTGTCTCCTAAATGCTGCGCTTATAAAATGATGACTTATTCGGCTGATTTATTTGCAAAGAGATTAAATCAGCTTAAAATCTCTCCCTCCCGGTTTGGAAGTTTTTCTCTCCCTCCCGGTTTTATTTCACTAGGTAAATCAGACTTTGACACAACACAGTTACAGACATTGTCTCTGAGACAGATGTGTGATATCTGCACTAGCAGGCTTTCTTCTATTCTCTTTATTAAAATATCAGTTGTTGTGCCCTCGCAGGATATTCCGCTAGCACACAGGCGCAGAGATTCTGAACCCGCCGTCTAGCGGCATTATTGGCAGTGCCTGCAGCAGACACGGTTCTGCTAGGGTGGGATGACCGGACTATGTGGGTGGGGTCTTCAAAGACTGTGTAAGAACCCTTATTGGCAGATAGAGACACGCCTGCGAGAGTGTATAGGTGAAAAACGGTTCCGGTAAGGGCTGCGCGTGGGTCAGAGGAGTCGTGAGCAGCAATATACCCACCTCGACTGCAATCAGGGATCCACCAGCAGCGGAAGACAAATTGACTACATTAAATTGGGGAGAAAATGTATAAATAAAATATATATCAGTTGTTAGCTGCTGAAAATAAAAAAACCCTGATATTTCAAACCTAAAGCATTAATTAAACAATCATTTGTTCATTGTTTATTGGTTAGTTTGGTATTTATTTACACCACATTACAACTCATCTGGTAACTAAAGTTATATTTATGTTAGAAACTGCATATCGTGACTGAATCAGTTCACAGTTCTTTGTAAAAGCTGTAAAATAGCTTGTAAAATGTGATTTTTATTCGAAATTTGTTCCATTATGTCCATGTCTACAGATATAAGTCTGAAATCAGTGAGGATTGGAAATAGTTGGCAAGTTTTTGTTTATGAATAAATATTTATACAATGTCTTGTATAACACGTCAAGTTTGTTCCACTGATTGTTGTGAATGAGTTTTAGATTTAAGATGTCTGGGTCTTCATTAATTGACTTCTCAACTGAGCGATATCAGCTGGACCGATCCGACAACAGCCGCCTGTCAAGAGAACAAAAATGGGTTTAACCGAACGGTTCCAGGCACCGTGCTGAATTAGGACTCTGAATCCTCTATGATATACAGCGGTACCTTGTAACTCAACGTCCCCTAAACTCAAAATCTTTAAAACTCAGCAACCTTTGTTAAGAAATTTGAACCCTTAAATAACTGTGTGGAATAAGGTGCAGATCCAGGGTTACAGCTCCACGTGTATCTGTGTTTATCTGGGTTTTCCTCTTTGTTTCACTTTTAAACTTGTGTTACAGCTCCAGCTTCTGAGAAATGGTGAGAATCAGAATCAGCTTCTCCCAGAGTCTAAAACGCTTCTGGTTAAAAATAAAGCTTAACGTGGTTTAATGTAGTAAAAGAAGGAGACAGGAGCACTAAACTTCTCTTCATTATTACTGCTCATAAGTTCCTCCACTAATCACATTTCTCACTCGCTGTTTTACTACAATAAGTCACAATATGTTTTGTGCACCGCCGTCACACTTCATAGGAAATAACGGCACAGCGGCACAAAAGCGGTTTTGTCACTTCTCATGTGAATGCGCCGGTACTGAACGGAATCCGGTATTCCAACATCAAGCATCTCTACCATTAAGAAGTGTATTAATGTTTAACTGTTTTTAATTGTATTTCAGTGTTTTTATATTATATTTGTGTTATTTTCAGTGTTTAAGTGTCAAAAACCACATTATTTTACACCAAGCCTAAAATATATGCAGTTCTACAGGACCATAGACGCATTAACAGGTTTCCCAAACATCCTTATGGGAAAAAATACCTTAAAACTCAACGTCTTGTAAACACGCCACTCCCAGAACCAACTGACGTTGAGTTTCACGGTACCGCTGTAGTCGCTAAAAATAAGATTTGACTCACCGATCCATAAAGCTCCTTGTTCTTTCCACTCAGCACTAAGCTCGGTAAATGACGTCCTTTTTTCTTTAATCCAGCTGTAAAAGTACACGTGGATCATACACGAATTACAATAGTTTAATAAAACAAAAGGCACTAAGGTATACCGAAAATAGTGTTAATTTATAAGCGAGTTGGCACGGTGGCTAAGTGGGTAGCACGGTCGCCTCACAGCAAGAAGGTCCTGGGTTCGATCCCAGATGTGGTGGTCCGGGTCCTTTCTGTGTGGAGTTTGCATGTTCTCCATGTGTCTGTGTGGGTTTCCTACAAGTGGTAGCTAAATCCAAAATCGGTTAAATGGATGTCCGTTAAATCGAGGTTCCACTGTACATGGTTTTAGAATGGCTAGCTCATAAACTTGGTATGGTCTGGTGTCCAGATACTTTTGTATGCCATATACTGTATGTAACTTTATTTTTAGTGTTATATTCTTTTCAGCTGCATGAGACGGGTTCACACAGGGAGTCACAAACTGATCTCCGTTTATCGACCGGCCAGGAGAGGTCGTAATCGCAGCAGTGATGAGGAATCTCTTCGGCCCGCCCTCCCCCAGCTACGCACAATCGTGTCCATATGGGCGCCCAGCCGACCGATAGCAAAGCTAAGATCAGAACTCTAGATCTCGAGATGTCGGCAGTGCTAATTACAGTAGTTAACTGTAGAAACATTTTTATTTTACAGTTATTGATGACTGTACTCACCCTGTACTGGGATCCCAGCCTTCCCCACTGTTGGGATAAACCACCCAGCTCATACTGGCAGCCTTGTGTGATCTGGCTGATTCTAGAAGAGGTTTTACCAGAGCAGGGGGGGAGCAGTTCACCCCGACAGCGACCAGCTGAGTGGATTTACTGGCCACCTCAACAGCACTGAGGAACTTGTTACCATCTGAAATACTCTGGGCGTCCTAAAAAACACAAACGTATTAATGAATTTAAACAAATTCATTTATAGTGACCGCTTCATACTGACCGCTGTGGGTCATGGTAGGTTTGTGCTACACAGACACTTTAAGCACATGACGGAAATACACTGTAGACATATCGCCAGCACTCATAAAGACACTTATAGGGACAGATTAGAGCAGCCAGTCCACCTTCTGGCATTTCTGGGGAGATGAAAGGAAACCAGTGTACCTAAAGGAACCACGGTTGGGCCCTTAAGCAAGGCCCTTAATTGCGTAGACAGTGTACTGTCACAGTACTGTCGCGTTGGATAAAAGCGTCTGCTACAGGCCGAAAATGTAAATGTAAATACACCAATCAGGCATAACATTATCACCACCTCTTTGTTTCTACACTCACTGTCCATTTATCAGCTCCACTTACCATATAGAAGCACTTTGTAGTTCTACAATTACTGACTGTAGTCCATCTGTTTCTCTACATGCTTTGTTGCCCCCTTTCATGCTGTTCTTCAATGGTCAGGACCCCCACAGGACCACCACAGAGCAGGTATTATTTGGGTGGTGGATGATTCTCAGCACTGCAGTGACACTGACATGGTGGTGGTGTGTTAGTGTGTGTTGTGCTGGTATGAGTGGATCAGACACAGCAGTGCTGACACTGCTGGACTGAGAATAGTCCACCAACCAAAAATATCCAGCCAGCAGCGTCCTGTGACCACTGATGAAGGTCTAGAAGATGACCGACTCAAACAGCAGCAATAGATGAGCGATCGTCTCTGACTTTACATCTACAAGGTGGACCGACTAGGTAGGAGTGTCTAATAGAGTGGACAGTGAGTGGACACGGTGTTTAAAAACTCCAGCAGCACTGCTGTGTCTGATCCACTCATACCAGCACAACACACACTAACACACCAGCACCATGTCAGTGTCACTGCAGTGCTGAGAATCATCCACCACCTAAATAATACCTGCTCTGTGGGGGTCCTGTGAAGGTCCTGACCATTGAAGAACAGGGTAAAAGGAGCTAAAAAAGTATGTAGAGAAACAGATGGACTACAGTCAGTAATTGTAGAACTACAAAGTGCTTCTATATGGTAAGTGGAGCTGATAAAATGGACAGTGAGTGTAGAAACGTGCAGTGTGTGTGTGAATCTATTTGTGTGTGTGTGTGTGTGTGTGTGTGTGTGAATCTATTTGTGTGTGTGTGTGTGTGTCTGCCCCGTGATGGACTGGTGTCCTGAAAAAATAAATGTATCTGTGGGTTTAACATCAGCTCATGTGGCACGACTGGTAAAGAAGGGCAACAGCATAGTGACAGTCAGGCTTCAGTCTACAGTCTCGCCCACTGTATGTGATAATAATGGGTGTAGGTAAGATGGGGTGTTTACATGTGGTGCAGGACCACAACCCTGACCAGGATGAAGCGATAAAGGAATGAATAACCGGATTCACCTTGCAGGTAAATGACAGCCAGGCTTTAGTATCAGGAAACTCCCTCAGCAGCTCCACTAAGGCCTCGGCTTCTTTAAGACTCGGGATTGTTTCCAGCGCGAGGAGATCCGCTCCTGCAGCCACCAAACTACCAACCTGAGGCCGATGCCAGTCCTTCAGCTCCTGAGGTCAGAGAAAGCACGTGCTCATCACACAGTTATGTAAATGGTTTAATAACGTTATTTAGAATGTTTAATTCTGTCTTACTTGGACGCTCATCTTGCAGGCGTAGTTTCCTGTATATTCTGATCCGTCGTGCAGAAAAGCCCCGTAAGGACCCACGGAGCCTGCCACCAGAGGCCTTCTTCTGTCTGCACAAATATACATTATTACAGTTATGCTTCAGTGTTTGTATACAGAATTTCTACATCCTTAAACGGCAGAGAATGATGAGTTACCATGGGTGGTTGTGTTAATATACTGAGAGAGCAGTGGAAAACGTCTCGTCTAAATTAGGGTGAGCATATTTTGGTTTTCAGAAAAGAGGACACTTGGCAGGATGGCAGCATAGGGGGACACCTGAACAGGGTGGAAGGTTTTGTTTGACAAATGCATCATTTTTACATGTACATTTTTGGCATTTAGCAGACGCTTTTATCCAAAGCGACTTACAGTACTGTGACAGTACACTGTCTAAGCAATTGAGGGTTAAGGGCCTTGCTCAAGGGCCCAACAGTGGCAACCTGGCAGTATTGGGGCTTGAACCGGCAAACTTTCAATTAATAGTCCAGTATCTTAATCACTAGGCTATAACTGCCCTACAGAGCAAATATTCTGCTAATAGACAACGGCGACAATGTGAAGCTGGCGGATTTTGGCGTGTCGGCTCAGATTTTGGCAACCCTCGCCAAGAGAAAGTCCTTCATACTGGATGGCACCTGAGGAAGGGCAGTTATAAACAGCTGTGCGATATCTGGGCCGAGCTGCAGCCACCCATGATCGGCCATCAATAACCATACAACTATGGTTATGGTTATTCAGAATCAGGGAAAGACTTTTTAACAAGGCAGGCATGCTGCTGTCCATCAATCTGTAGCTGTTGTGATGCCTTGTGGTGTAAAATGCAAAAACTTCCTCTGCAGCAATAACAGCACCTTCTGTTACACGATCTTCACCCTATGAACTCTCTCCTTTAGCTGCAGTTTTGTGTTTTGCTGAACTGGCACCTTTACTTGACACTAATTCGGTTTCCCAAGGATCCTGACCGAGACAAAAACACAGACTACAAAAGCCAAATCCCAGACATTCTTGGTGATTTAGAAACGGACGGATGCATTTTTTAGGTCCAAAAAAGAGGACGTATCTGGGAAAAAGAGGATGTATGGTCAACTTAGTCTAAATGCATTTATGTTTTAATCCTACTGGTAGTTGTTCCAAAGTTTCTTACATTGACTTTGACTTTTATTTGATGTCAGACAGGATGAACCTGAGATATTTCATCTTTTATCTGCTCAACTTCATTTCATTTATTAATAAACATCCATTCCTGCATTTCAGGCCTGCAACACATTCCACTTCAGGACATGGTTAACATAAGGTTTATTTTGTGTGCATTTGTGCAGTAACTCTGTATTGTAGAGCTTGATAAAGGTTTGATAAACTAATCCCTCACCCATGTGGTTATATCAGCTATTGTTAAGTGGAGGTTCTTGATGCGGCGCCGTCTGAGGGATGGAAGATCACGAGCGTTCAGGTTAAGCTCGCGCCCTTGTCCTTTACGCACTGAAATTCCTCCTGATTCCTTGAATGGTTTAATGATATTCTGCACTGTAGAGGGAGAAATATGCAAATCCCTTCCAATCTTTTTTTGAGGTCCATTGTTTTTAAACATTTCAATCATTTTCTCACACATTTTTACTCATCTTTACTCATCAGAGACTCTCAGCCTTTCCTGGATGCTGCTTTTGTACCAAACCATGATCACAATCACCTGTTTGGAATCACATCATTATGTAGGTTTTTCACCTCATTACTAGCCCTAAATTGCCCCCGTCCCAACTTTTTTTGGAATGTGTTGCAGGCCTGAAATGCAGGAATGGATGTTTATTAATAAATGAAATGAAGTTGAGCAGATAAAACATGAAATATCTGAAAATTTCTGATTTGGGGTTGTATATTATACAACCACTGAAATATAATGTATCGGAAATTTAAATGTGGTTTTTTTGACATTTGACAGCCCTGACGCTCACACATACCGGGTGTTGCACAGCTGGACATGAATTCTGCTGCTGCCTCTTTTGCTAACTGAACCCCTGACCTCAGTAACGTCTCGGCCTCTTCAGGTTTGACACCAAGATGCTTTGTGAATCCTTCAATACTGGCCTGATATGTAGCCGTTGTGATGACGTCGGATCCAGACTGAAGATAACTGCAGAAAAACAGTCTGATTCATCATTCTTATAGAGGAACTCACAAGGTGACAAACTGTACACGTTTTACTGCAGATACCTGTAATGTACGTCCTTTATGGTGTTTGGGTTTGTATGCAGAATTTTAGCACTCCATAGAGGATCTCCCTGCAGAAATATAAGTCAAGAATCATTCATTCATTCACTGTGTTTTACCACTGCTTTATCTTATTCAGGGTCACGGTGGGTCTGATTAATTGGGCAAAAGGCATTCATCACAGGGCAAACACACACACATTCATACCTAGGGTGATTTTAGTACCTCCAATTAGCCTGACTGTATGTCTTTGGACAGTGGGAGGAAGAGTAGAGGATTTTTACTACTGGGAGTGTGTCAATGGCACAATGGCACAATGGCTTGGTGGGTAGCACTGTCGCCTCACAGTGAGAAGGTCCTGGGTTCAGTTCCCAGGTGGGGCGGTCCGAGTCCTTTCTGTGTGGAGGTTGATTGTTCTACTCATGTCTGTGTGGGTTTCCTCCAGGAGCGCCGGTTTCCTCCCACAATACAAAGACATGTAAGTTAAGTAAACAGGAGATACAGTTAACTACCTGTCCTGTCATGGTAAAAAAAAAATGTAAATAAATTATAATGCTGTATTAGTAAAATGGCTTTTAAACAATAATATGTTTCGAATATTTAAAGGGGAGCACGGTGCGCGTGGGTGGCACTGTCGCCTTACAATGAGAAGGTCCTGGGTTCAGGTCCCAGGTGGAGCGGTCCGGGTCCTTTCTGTGTGGAGTTTGCATGTTCTCCCCGTGTCTGTGTGGGTTTCCTCCGGGAGCTCAGGTTTCCTCCCACAGTACAAAGACGTGCAAGTGAGGTAAATTGGA
The DNA here is from genome assembly GCF_030014385.1 of Trichomycterus rosablanca. Classification (NCBI taxonomy): domain Eukaryota; kingdom Metazoa; phylum Chordata; class Actinopteri; order Siluriformes; family Trichomycteridae; genus Trichomycterus; species Trichomycterus rosablanca. The sequence goes on along the minus strand of NC_085993.1, from coordinate 2,823,771 downwards.
GATACTGATAAATCTTGTGTAAGCAGTAACTACCTGTCCTGTCATGAATGTAACCTAATAAATAAATAAATCTATCCTATTCTATTATACAGCAGGTATTTTAGGATAAATTAATAGACATCATTACTATATAAAGGTATTTTACGATAAACAACAGGTAAATGTAAAAGATAAACAGGTAAAAGATAAACATGAACAGGTAGACGCTTCTTAAATCACACACCTGTAGCTGAAATCCTCTTTCCTCCAATTCTGTAGCCAGTCCACCGTCCAGAATAAAGGGCAGGCAATCCATTTTCACACCTGAGTCTTCTAGACTTCTAGGTTGGAGATGTTATCTCTTCAATGTTGTAAACTCAAACAGCTCTAGGTGAGGTACAAAGTGCACATTGTTAAAGTATAACTCAGATTACAGGTAATCTATATGTGGTGACTTTTAAATGACTTTAATACGGTGGCTAAGTGGGTAGCACTGTCGCCTCACAGCAAGAAGATCCTGGGTTCGATCCCCAGGTGGGGCGGTCCGGGTCCGTTTTGTGTGGAGTTTGCATGTTCTCCCTGTGTCCGGGTGGGTTTCCTCCGGGTGCTCCGCTTTCCTCCCACAGTCCAAAGACATGCAAGTGAGGTGAATTGGAGACACTAAATAGTCCATGACTGTCTTCGATATAACCTTGTGTGACCTGATGAATCTTGTGTAATGAGTGACTACCGTTCCTGTCATGTATGTACGCATGAATGTAAGCAAAGTGTAAAACATGATGTTAAAACCCTAATAAACAAACAAATGTCTTTAAAAAACTACAGTAGATAAAAGTCATATAGTAGATAAAGTTATATAGTGATATATATATATATATATATATATATATATATATATATATATATATATATATATATACACCTGTAGTTATATTTTAACTAAAAAAAACCTACTTCTCACGTGTTACATACAAATAAGATTGTAAAATAATCATTACACTATTTACTTTTCAGTCATTTTCAATGTTGGACACCAGGTTGTGTTTAAAATGGACCATAATCCCAATTTAACACAAACTTTCAAGTGGAACATGAGAAATCTGCACATATTACACTACAATATTTGCACAAATATCTACCTCGGTCCACTGCAGCTTCTAGAAATGCAAAAAAACCTCTGAAATAATACATTTAGACATTATTTATGACAGAGAAACTCATTAACTAGGGAACTCTGTAGTACATAAATTGAAATTTGGGATTTATACACTCACAATAACAAACCCACGTGTTAGCCGGGTTAGAGTATTACTTCCGGGATGTTTCTAGAATAAAGGATTAAAGTGCTAGTATGCAGATGTGTTATTTGTCGTTTTGATGACTTTAAAACGAATTTGTTATGAATTTCTGAATTGAAGTACTGGGTTCGGGTTTTAATTTGATTTGAACGCTGCATTGTTTTTGTCACTATGGAAACCACAACGCACTAACTCACTATCAACATCAACTGAGCTCAGCGGCAAACTGTAAGCACGCAGGACTTCACATACAATGGTAATTCTTTTAAAAAACTATTAATTTTGCGCTATAATAGAGTTTGTTTCTTTTTTTACTTAACGCGTTGTTGCTTGCTTTGAAAACTAGCTAACGTTAAGGCGCTAGTTTGTCGGCGGTTATATTTTTCCCACCCGTTGTCTGGCAAGCTCTACCTTCTGCCCTACTATTGGCTTAAATTACATTGCAAGAGCCACTCAGCGATGAGTATTTCACTAACCAGCCAATCATATCGATGAGGCGGGAGTTGTCAGATTACGGGTGGGAGAAACAAATTACTGTAACGTTAAATACATTATTAAGCGCAGGTTGTATACTGCATTAATTAGCAAAATTAAAATTTACATATTATTATTTTTTTAGTTTTCTTATATACACACATAAAGCGTTTATATAACTATTTACAATGATAATTCTTAATTTTAAAATGAATATAGCTAAGGCTGCGTTTCCACACTATACTACCATACTACCATACTAAGTAGTATGTCTAAAAGTCACGACATCATCAGTGGTGTGTTGATGTTACATACTACTTAGTACGAAAGTATGTGTTTGAATTTGCCACCATACCTTCACACTTAAAGTAAGGTAACTGTTTGCACAACTGTGGACAAATAAGAGCTTTCCCCTATAAAATGGCTATATGGGCAAAATATTTGGACACTTGACTGTAAACTTGTTGGCATGGCTGGGAAAAAACCAATCCAACCTGTCCCCTCGTACTCGAGAAAGGTGAAGATGGATGTAAGGACATCAAATGATATATATATATATGATATATAATGATATAACTCCTGGATCATAAGAGTAACTGTCCACAGTCAAGCGGTTAAGGTACTGGATTAGTAATCAGAAGGTTGCCAGTTCAAGCCCCATCACCACCAAGTTGCCAGTGTTGGGCCCCTCAGCAAGGCCTTTAACCTTCAATTGCTGCAAAACCTGCAAATGGTATTAAGTGTAAGTTGCTTTGGATAAAAGCATCCGCTAACTGTCACAAATGTAAAATCTGCACCATGAATTTTAACCGAGGTTTGTTTAAAAAATGCTACTGTGAAGCACGGTGGAGGTGAATGTGGTTGGAGATACAGTGGACTCGCGTGACGCTTTGATCTCTTTGTGATGTGGGTTTGATGTTGAATAGATTTTTTTAGCATCAGTTTCCACTCAATCACCCCTAAAATTGAAGTAAAAACATCAGAAACCTGAAACCTTTTATTCACAGAACAACACAGAACTTAAATCAACACCAGCACAGCCGGCACGCTAAGGCTCACAGGGGCCAATAAATGCTTCTCTGGAAAGGCTTTCCACAATATTTTATACCTGGTGCATGTATCTTTGGGACAGTTGTAGCCTAGTGGTTAAGATACTGGACTAGTAATTAAAAGTTTGCTGGTTCAAGCCCCACCACTGCCAGGTTGCCACTGTTGGGCCCTGGTACTCTGGATGTTTTGGAGAAACACTATCCACATGATTCATATGTTGACTGCACTAAATAATAATAATAATAACAGGAGGGCCCTTGAATGGCACAGCAGTGAAAAATGCCAGGGATTAAATCCCAGCAGTGATATCAGCCGGTTGGGCATCAGTTATGCAGACATAATCGGCTGTGTCTGAGGATGAGGAATGGGCGAGGGACCACAAAGGATTGGCATCCTGTCTGGGGTGTGTTACTCTATTGCACCCAGTGTTTCCACACTAGAATAAAAGCTGTGCTGAAAATGAAATGAAATTAGAGAAAATAAAATAAAAGGATAAATAGAAAGGATGATGCTATATGGCTTCCTGCCACTAGATGTCACACGTTGCTTTTATATTAGTGTGAATTAATGAAGTAATATAACAGGCCCTCCACTGAACATCTAAAACCTAATGATTATCACAACACTGCATAATAAAGGAATACAATTATAAACTGACAGCAGTAACAGGATGTGCGTTTTGTAAATTAGTTTATTTTTGCTTTATTTGTTTATATGGTTAATTTCACAATTAGTGAATTGTAAATGTCACACTTAATTGTAAATGTCACAAGAAGGTCCTGGGTTCGATTGCCAGATGGGGCGGTCCAAGTCCTTTGTGCGTGGGGTTTGCATGTTCTCCCCGTGTCTGCGTGGGTTTACTCCCACAGTCCAAAGACGTGCAAGTGAAGATACAAAATTGTCCATGACTGTGTCTGATATTAACCTTGTGAACTGATGAATCTTGTGTAACGAGTAACTACCGTTCCTGTCATGACTGGAACCAAAGTGTAAAACATGACATTAAAATCCTAATAAACAAACAAACAAACAGACTAATTAATTCAACTGATCCAATAAAACTGCATAAGCGTAAATGATTCGGTGTGTTTTCGGTTCTTTGTGTCATTGTTCAGTGGCTTCACAGCCTTTGACATTCTGTTGTGTTTTTATTCATCCGTTCTGCTTTTCCTCCACATTTCCAGTCCTGATGTGGAGTTTGTGTACACGGATCTGTCTGCAGGCTCCGTGTGAGCAGCGTGAAATGTTTGCAGTGATAGCACCGTTTAACAGTGGGAGTCTGAGAAAGTACAGGTTTCCAGGAAGGGCTCAGAAAAGAAAAGCTCACTTTTGCTTGTGTGTGTGTGTGTGTGTGTGTGTGAGTGTTAGCAGATTAGCCTGGCTTTTTCCAGCTCTCTCTGGCTAGACCAAGACGTGTAAATGAGCCAGGACTCGTGATGTCAGTGGAAGAAATGTTTCTGGCCGAGTGTCGTTAGATGTGTTGATATAAAGAACGCAGGCTCTTCACGTTCTGCCATTAGGACTGAATTTATTGAGGAAACCCCCGTTCTCTCGGACACGCCGCTGTCCTGTCCTGAGGTAAACCTGGCCGGCCGGTCTGTATCAGAGGGGTAAGAACGCAGGGGCATCCCGCTGGCAGGTGCCACAGCGAGGTTCAAAACAGAGCCCAGCAGCTTCGCTGGTAGGAAGAAATATCTCATGCTTTATTTGAGGCATGGTTATGTAAACAGTAGTTCAGATGTGTACCTGCTGATTCATTTAATGCCAAAGTGAAATATGAGCCAAGCTGAACATTAGTGTGTTTAGTTTGTCATAACACTGCCTCATGATTCAGGCTGTTATTTGACTAACTAAAACGCTCTTATTTTGGACACGTTATGAGAAGAACCAATTCATTAGAAATGATTATGCATGGCAGAGTTATGCAAACAATTAGAGGAACAATGAATGAGCATTACGAAGAAACATTATCTATATTGTCGCCATGAGTTGGAATCGACTTGAGTTGTAAAAAATTAATAATAATAATAATAATAGGAAGGGGCGGCACGGTGGCTCGGTGGGTAGCACTGTCGCCTCACAGCAAGAAGGTCCTGGATTCGATCCCCAGGCGGGGTGGTCCGGGTCCTTTCTGTGCAGAGTTTGCATGTTCTCCCCATGTCTGCGTGGGTTTCCTCCCACAGTCCAAAAACATGCAGTCAGGTTAATTGGAGACACTGAATTGCCCTATAAGTGAATCGGTGTGTGTGTGTGTGTGTGTGTTTGCCATGCGATGGACTGGCGTTCCATCCAGGGTGTCACTGTGTGCCTTGCGCCCATTGAAAAGCTGGGATAGGCTCCGGTACCCCCCCCCGCGACCCTGATTGAATAAGAAAATGAATGAATGACTGAATAATAGGAGGGCCCTTGGGTGGCACAGTGAGGAATTATGCTCATATCGGCCAGTTGGGCATCTTAGTTATTTATTTATTAGGTTACATTCATGACAGGACAGTCAGTTACTGTTTACACAAGATTCATCAGTTTTTAAGATCAAATGTTTTTAACATGACCTCACTTGCACGTCTTTGGACTGTGGGAGGACACCGGAGCACCTGGAGGAAACCCACACAGACACGGGGAGAACATGCAAACTCCACACAGAAAGGACCCGGACCGCCCCGCCTAGGGATCGAACCCAGGACCTTCTTGCTGTGAGACGACAGTGCTACCCACCGAATGAGACCAGTTGTACTTTATCCTTAGTTAATTAGATACACTGATCAGCATCAGCTCCACCTATTATATAGAAGCACTTTGTAGTTCTACAATTACTGTCCCCTTTTCATGCTGTTCTTTAATGGTCAGGACCCTCACAGGTCCACCACAGAGCAGGTATTATTTGGGTGGTGGGTCATTCAGAACACCCCATTCATTTAAAATTAAAGTTACATGAACATAAGCATCATATTCCACACAATAGCCACTTCATCCCAACAAGGGTAATTGGTTTCACAAGACAAAAACACACTGGATGGGGTGGGGTGTCAATCTATTGCAGAGCATTACACACTCATTACTTTACATAAATCTGGGGCAATTTAAAGTGGACAATCTACCCTCTGCATGTTTTAGAAGGTTAGAGAAAGCCAGAGAACCTGGATGAAACCCACATGCTGCCTCACATAGCTGACTAACATCCATTCCCTTTATTCGCCGAGCATGTTCATTGACCTGTGTCCTAAAAACGGCTGGTATTCGGTCTGGCCCAATTGTAGAACCCAGTGAATCACCGGCTCCTCTACAGTGTACGGCCGATAGCCAGGAAAGGAGCGGGGGGGGTTTTACTGGAAATGGAAAGTACCATCAATGAATCTGATCTGGTATTCAATTCAATACCACATGAAAAAAATATTCATTCGACATTCATTTGACTTTATTAGCTGCTTCTGTCTCATCAGGACTGTTATTAGCATTGACATATACACCGATCAGCCGTAACATTAAAACCACCTCCTTGTTTCTACACTCACTGTCCATGTTATCAGCTCCACTTACCATATAGAAGCACTTTGTAGTTCTACAATTACCGACTGTAGTCCATCTGTTTCTCTACATGCTTTGTTATCCCCCTTTCATGCTGTTCTTCAATGGTCAGGACCCCCACAGGACCACCACAGAGCAGGTATTATTTAGGTGGTGGATGATTCTCAGCACTGCAGTGACACTGACATGGTGGTGGTGTGTTAGTGTGTGTTGTGCTGGTATGAGTGGAGGTTTTAAATACCGTGTCCACTCACCGTCCACTCTATTAGACGCTCCTACCTAGTCGGTCCACCTTGTAGATGTAAAGTCAGAGACGATCGCTCATCTCATCTATCGCTGCTGTTTGAGTCGGTCGTCTTCTAGACCTTCATCAGTGGTCACAGGACGCTGCCCACGGGGCGCTGTCGGCTGGATGTTTTTGGTCGGTGGACCATTCTCAGTCCAGCAGTGACCGTGAGGTGTTTAAAAACTCCATCAGCGCTGCTGTGTCTGATCCACTCGTACCAGCACAACACACACTAACACACCACCACCATGTCGGTGTCAGAAGAACAGGGTGAAGAACAGGGTGAAAGGGGGTAACAAAGCATGCAGAGAAACAGATGGACTACAGTCAGTAATTGTAGAACTACAAAGTGCTTCTATATGGTAAGTGGAGCTGATGAAATGGACTTGATTTTAATGTTATGGCTGATGGATGTAGTATAAATTAAGAAAAGAAAACATCATTTATATTTGAACCTTTAGGTAGGAATTAGAGCGTTAAGTTCAGTATTAGAGCGTTTAGATTCTGGACAGCGTCCAGCTTATTTGCTTGCGCTGTCTTTTGAAGACCAGGCTGTTCATGCCATATTATCTCTTCCACCGCTTAGCGAGGGGTAAAAATAGGCCTCTGTTGGGGGAAGGGCCCCACCATACACTCCATATTAACCACCCGATTGTGTGAAAGGAGTTCCCTGGCCTTGTGGAAGAGTAAAAGTGTTTGCTTACTTGATGTTAATGTGAGTGATATTATACCTCAGTTGTCAGTAAGTAGCGTTAAACATGTGTCCCATCCCTCGATAAAGTGCATCAGGAAATATTTATCGAAAATCACCACATTATGCTTAATTTACTTGATGGATTTAGTGTTAAACACGGTGTACCCGCCTTTTAAGTCCCTGTTGGCAGGCTGCCCTCTTGTTGAACTGGGAACCGTATCGTGCAGTTAACGTAATTGCCGGGCAATTTACAGCAAAGCAGGAGAAAAGTAGTTTAGACGGCGTACAAGATGGTAATTTATACCCAGACTGCTACGTCATGTCATGCATAACATACGGTTAATAAATTATATATTCTATAACCGGTACTATGTGTCAGTTCTATTTATACAGATCTGACCCTTGGTCTCCCGGTTTCTCGGTTTAACCTTAAACCCTTGAAACAGTTTCTCATTAGTATTCTGCTCCAGCTCTGTCCGAATCGCACGCCTCACACTTAGACATGGCCAACATGTGGCCTGCCTTCCACTAGAGGGCAGACCGAGAGGGGAAACATGGTCATCTCACCTTCCTCCATGTTTATTTTCACCCCCTCAAGGACGTTTTCTGTTCAGACTGAAGGTGAAAACCAGGTGAAAAGATTCAAGTAGCACCAATAATGTACAAGAGATTCTACACCTCCTTGTTTCTACACTCACTGTCCATTTTATCAGCTCCACTTACCATATAGAGGCACTTTGTAGTTCTACAATTACTGACTGTAGTCCATCTGTTTCTCTGCATGCCCTTTCATGCTGTTCTTCAATGGTCAGGACCATCACAGAGCAGGTATTATTTAGGTGGTGGATGATTCTCAGCACTGCAGTGACACTGACATGGTGGTGGTGTGTTAGTGTGTGTTGTGCTGGTCCACTCCTACCTAGTCGGTCCACCTTGTAGATGTAAAGTCAGAGACGATCGCTCATCTATTGCTGCTGTTTGAGTCGGTCATCTTCTAGACCTTCATCAGTGGTCACAGGACGCTGCCGACGGGGCGCTGTTGGCTGGATATTTTTGGTTGGTGGACTATTCTCAGTCCAGCAGGGACAGTGAGGTGTTTAAAAACTCCAGCAGCGCTGCTGTGTCTGATCCACTCGTACCAGCACAACACACACAAACACACCACCACCATGTCAGTGTCACTGCAGTGCTGAGAATCATCCACCACCTAAATAATACCTGCTCTGTGGTGGTCCTGTGGGGGTCCTGACCATTAGAGAACAGCATGAACAAAGCATGTAGAGAAACAGATGGACTACAGTCAGTCATTGTAGAACTACAAAGTGCTTCTATATGGTAAGTGGAGCTGATAAAATGGACAGTGAGTGTAGAAACAAGAAGGTGGTCATAATGTTATGGTTGTTTAGCATTTAGCAGAGGCTTTTATCCAAAGCAACTTACTATTATAATCATAACTGAATGCAGTATGAGCAGGTGAGGGTCATCACGAATCCCGGACATATTCGGTGATTTAGAGTCCAAAAAAGGGGACGTATGGTCACCCTAGTTGATTGCTTCCCATCTTGGTGACCTCTGGCCTTTTTCGCACGGTGACACCATCCCAGCTTGTGCTACTGGCCGTGTGTTTGGAAACCAGTAGCAGCAGCTGTGTTATGGGTGCAGCGTGCGAGCGCCGGGGGAAAACAGATTTACATTCAAAACAGCCATGTCTGAATCCCATGTTGTGACAGAACCCAGCTGCATTCTGGGATCACGGGTCAGATCTCAAGCGTCCGGGCTGCCGGTCCGAGCGCACCGGTCACCACGCTGACCTCTCCCCGCAGGGCCCGAGCGGATCACAGAGCTCACGCTGCGTTTGTGTTGCACCTTTCACAGGAGGAGAGATTCGCATTTGTGGCTGAGTGGTACGACCCGAGCGCGGCGCTCCTACGCTGCTACCAGCTCCTGTACTACCCCAAAGATGGAGCAGTGGAGATGGTAAGCACTGAGACGGATAGAGATATCAGAAATCTTTGTTTACGTTTTTTACATCTGTGTTTCATCAGTGTTTTGTCTGTAAATACTAAACAAATGCTCAAAGTACAACTGTGAAAGACGAAGACCCACTGGGTCAGGTTGGCACTCTTGGGCCTTTGAGCAAGGCCCTTAACCCTCAATTGCTTAGGCAATATACTGTCACATTACTGTAAGTGGCTTTGGATATGAGTGTCTCCTAAATGCTGAAAATGTAGATAGATAGATAGATAGATAGATAGATAGATAGATAGATAGATAGATAGATAGATAGATAGATAGGTAGGTAGGTAGGTAGGTAGGTAGGTAGGTAGGTAGGTAGGTAGATAATTATATAGATAGATAGATTAGATAGATAAGATAGATAGATAGATAGATAGATAGATAATAGATAGATAGATAGATAGATAGATAGATAGATAGATAGATAATAGATAGATAGATAGATAGATAGATAGATAGATAGATAGATACATAATTATATAGATAGATAGATTAGATAGATAAATATAGATAGATAGATAGATAGATAGATAGATAGATAGATAGATAGATAGATAGATAGATCACTTTATTAATCCCAGAGGGAAAGTTAAGTATTACAACAGCTCAAGGTACAATAGAAAAAAGTCAATAAAAGACTCAGTTAATTAATAAAAATGATTAATTGAATAAGCTCAAGGTGCATAAAAAATATTAAGTAAGTATTGCAGTACAGTGTTGGTAGGAATAAATATATATGCAATATGTAATATAATAGAAAAATTACAAAAGTGTCACTCGTACGTAATTAATAAAGTATCCCCCCACACACACACCCATCTCTTCACACACAGTGACTGTAGATGATGCTTGAGCCCAGGTCCGTAGCAGCCACACTACATTTACATTTAGGGCCTTGCTCAAGGGCCCAACAGTGGCAACCTGGCAGTGGTGGGGTTTGAACCAGCTTCCTCCTGCTTACTGGTCCAGTACCCTAATTGATAAGCTACAACTGCTCTTCACTACTAATCAGAGTCACAAATGTCAGAGACCTGGAACAGGCTTCATCTAGAATAAAGATGGTCGGGTGTCTGTAATAATTAGTTAATGAATAAAATCACCCAGACGTTTTTCTTGTCGATTTAGTTTGATGTGAAGAACCAGCGGACCTTCCTGAGAAGGACCAGATATGAAGATCTTCATCCAGAGGACCTGTTCGTGGGGAACCGTGTCGTGGTCTTCTCCCGACAGCTCAACCTCGTCGATTATGGGGACCAATATACAGCCAACAAACTGGGCAGCAAGAAAGAGAGGTAGTTCATTACTTGTTCTTTCAAAATCAGCTATAAACATTATTCTGCACCACCTGAGCTTTGATCCCCAGATGGGGGTCCGGATCCTTTCTGTGTGGGGTTTGCATGTTCTCCCTGTGTCTGTGAGGGTTTCCTTACTCAGTCCAAAGATGTGCAGGTGAGGTGAATTGGAGATACAAAATTGTCCATGACTGTGTCTGATATTAACCTTGTGAACTGATGAATCTTGTGTAATGAGTAACTACCGTTCCTGTCATGAATGTAACCAAAGTGTAAAACATGACGTTAAAATCCTAATAAATAAGGATTTCTGCCTGTTTTCTGTCGTACAGGACGTTGGCTATGATTAAACCAGATGCAGTGACCAAAGTGGGCGACATTATTCAGATGATTTACGATGCCGGCCTCGTCGTCACCAAAGCCAAAATGACCAAACTAACCTGGTAAGTAAAGAACCGTGACTGGATCTCAGAACTAAATACTGTTTTCTCTTTAAGCAGCAGTGTTGTGTGAACGTCTAAACAAGCAGTTTGAAACTGAAATGCTAACCACAGCTGATGTAGCTCGAAGCCCTTCACTGAAAGGTCAGGTGACGGAGAGGTCTGGCAGTGCTGGACTGTACTCATTCACACATTCTGGGAACATGTGACACTCGCAGCAGGGAAGAGATCAGCAAATCCCTTCAGCTTTCTCTCGTGTATGACTTACACACAACCTGTTTAAGCTTTTAACTGACTGTGTAAACGAAGTGAGGCACTTTTATTTCTTAGCATGTTTATACACAGTGATCAGAAATTGCTGAACGAAGTAATAATTAGATGTAAAATACAAATAAATGTTGAAGGAATTTAGCTGAAGATAAAAAATAAGATGCAATACAGAAAAACAAACAACCAAGAACCAAACTAAAGAATTTAGAAACTTTTTAATGCCGTCAGCAAACAATGATTTTGGTTGAGCTCGTAGCCACTGATGCGCCGCTGCTTTCACATCATCATCACATGAAAATCTTCATCCCCTTAAAGCTTCTCTGAGCGTCCAAAAAGGTAAAAGTCAGATGGAGCTAAATCCGGACTATAAGCGTCTCTCAGTCTCTGAGACACGGCCGATTACTCCTCCTACTAGCAGGTTGAAAAAAGTATGTAGAGAAACAGATGGACTACAGTCAGTAATTGTAGAACTACAAAGTGCTTCTATATGGTAAGTGAAGCTGATAAAATGGACAGTGAGTGTAGAAACAAGGAGGTGGTTTTAATGTTATGGCTGATCGGTGTAAATTTACATTTTACATTATATATTACATTATATATCCTAAATATGCAATTAGATCAATGTGCTCAATTAAAAATGCATTTTAAAGTTAATTTTCATCTACATTTATACATTTAATGTTCTGGAAACGGGAGTGGCAGTGATTCGGCGGAATGGCCCATTTAATAAACACCAACACAACCAGTGGTTAGAAACAAACTGTTCTTGTAGCAGACCTTATCGAAGTCAGCGAGGCACATTCGGATCACTTATTAACCGTTGCACTTTTATGGCTTTCTTACAGGAAGCAGGCAGCGGACTTTTACATGGAACATCAGTCAAAGTCTTTTTTCAAGTAAGTGTCTCCTTGGTGAATGATTCACTCATCTGGTGAGAGCGCCGGGGCTTTTCAAAGGAACGTTTAAAGGCTAAATCGCATGACATGGCATTTTCTTTTGACATTGCACTGCTCTGGGACGTTTCAGACACCTTCCCATGACATTGGACAACAAAGCGCTTATATAGAGGAACGATTGGCTTTGAAAAGACTTTTTATTTGATCGATTTATTTTATTATAAGTGTGTGACCTTGCCGTTTAGGTTTTAGGTTAAATCAGGTTGTGGGAACACGCAGGACTTCCATAATGGTTATCATTGCTTGGGATAATGTATAAACGTGCAAAGGTTAACTCAACCTGAGATATGATATTGTTGATGATACACTAGGTGGCCAAAAGTATTTAGACACCTCAACGTGAGCTTGTCTCATGACGTCTCATTTACAATTATCACTGAGTACAATTTGAGCAATTGAGGGTTAAGGACCAACCAAGGAACCAACTTGATAATGGTCGGGCTTGAACTGGAAACCTTATGATTAATAGTCCAGTACCTTAAGCGCTGAGCTACCACTGCCCTGTCACTTATAACAACAGTCTGTGGGAATTTGTGCCCATTCAATCAATTGATGACAGCATTTGTATGGCTGGGCACTGATGGTGGTCGAGAAAGCATCAACTGATGTTCCAGTTCATTCCAAAGCTGAGTGGGGCTGAGGTCAGGACTAACTAACAACCATCTCAGCATTTAGTAGACGCTTTTTATCCAGAGCGACTTACAGTGGACAGTCTAAGCAATTGAGGGTTAAGGGTCTTGGCTCAAGGACCCAAAAGTGGGACCAACCAAGGAACCAACTAGGTGATGGTGGGGCTTAAACTGGAAACCTTAAGTGCTGAGCTACCACTGCCCTGTCAGTTTTAACAACAGCCGCCCTTCTGAGAAGGCTTTTCAAAAGACACAACATTTAGAGTTATGTCTATGGGAATTTGTGCCCATTCAATCAATGGATGACAACATTTGTATGGCTGGGCGCTGACAGTGGTCTAGAAAGCCTCAACTGATGTTCCAGGTCATTCCAGAGCTGTTGAGTGGGACTGAGGTCAGGACTAACTAACAACCATCTCAGCATTTAGTAGACACTTTTTATCCAAAGCGACTTACAGTGTACAGTCTAAGCCAGGGGTCAGCAACCTATGGCACGCGTGCCAAAGCTGGCACTTGAAGCATGTTTGCCCGGCACGCTGATTGGTAAGGGTAAAAAAAAAACAACAATAAATTACTCCACCTTAACCGCCTCCACCTATGGCCAGTTAAGGTTGAGTAATTTATGCTAGTTAAGGTTAATCAAGGTGGCCGCTCAGGTGGCGCAGCGGTAAAGTACGCTAGCGCACCAGAGTTGGGTTTCTAGATACATCGTATCGAAACTCAGCTCTACCTTTCCGACTGGGTTGGGCGGCAGTATGAACAACGTTTGGCTGTTGTTCAGGGGCTTAGGGGTAGAGTCGGATCTTAGGTCCTCATAACTGGTACGACTGCGGCCCCTGCTGGTTGACTGACGGCGCCTGCACAGGGCTGAGGAATAACATCGAGGGGGGTGTGACCCTCCGTGCGCAGTGTCTCTCGGTGTATGAACTTGGCTCGTGCGGGTGAAAAATGCCGGCTGTACTGATTGCGTGCCGGAGGGGGCGCAAGTCAGTTGAGTGGCGTCCTCAGTCAGCGGTGAGGGGTTGAATCAGTATAGAGGACGCAATCAGGGTAATTGGACACGACTAGAATAGGGATAAAAATTTGGGGGAAAAATGGAAAAAAATAGATAATAAAAAAAAAAAAGGTGTCAAGGTGTCAGGAGTGAGTCAGCTTTCAGTTTTGTGCAAAACGTGGTATAGCATGGCTGCTTAACGCGCAAAAGTGGATGTTCGTTCAATTCAACAAGACTGGACAGATTTGTATGGATTTATTCAACAAAAAGACCGGCCTGTGTGCGCTATGTGCTGCGAAAGCATCGTTTGTCGCACCTCAAGTGTGCGCTGCCATTTTGAGACAAAGCACCAAAGCTGATGATGCTGACAAAATGGAATCAATCAAACGAGCAATTTCAAGGTACAAGAAACAGACGAGTGTTCTTTAGAAATGTAAGCCATGGTAAAAGTTCACCTCATGTACACCACAGATGGATCATCTTTGCAGAGAGTCAGTGACAAGGATCACACTGACATGTAAGTTTAATTAACTAAATAGTTGGTTTTTGTGACATACATAGCAACAGTTTGTGTTATATGATGTATTCCATGGCACACTTGGTACTTCATCTTCAGTTTATTTTTTTTTATCGGCACAGAGTACAAAAAAGGTTGCCGAGCCCTGGTCTAAGCAATTGAGGGTTAAGGGTCTTGGCTCAAGGACCCAACAGTGGGACCAACCAAGAAACCAACTTGGTCATGGTGAGGCTTGAACTGGAAACCTTGCGACTACTAGTCCAGTACCTTAAGTGCTGAGCTGCTACTGCCCTGTCAGGTTTAACAACAGCCGCCCTTCTGAGAAGGCTTCCTACAACATTTGGTTAACTAACAAACCCCCCACCCCCCCACTGTTGTTTTTAGCTTTTTTTTTTGGAAGGGGGGTTCAAGTATTAATTAAGAGGCTCGGGCCCCCGAATCCCCCCGTAATTCCACAGTTATCATCGATGGCTAGTTTGACAGCACTGCCTAGGATTCAACCTTTAGAGCTCGTGAGCGGCGGCACAGTGGCTCGTGGGTAGCACTGTCACCTCACAGGTCTAGCAAGAAGGTCCTGGGTTCGATTCCCAGTTGAAGCGTTCCGGGTCCTTTCTGTGTGGAGTCTGCATGTTCTCCCTGTGAGCTCCGGTTTCCTCCCACAGTCCAAAGATGTGCGAGTGATGAATCTTGTGGTACCAGTAATTACCTGTCTTGTAGCCTAGTGGTTAAAGTACAGGACTAGTAATCGAAAGGTCGCTGGTTCAAGCCCCACTTGAGCCTGGCCCTTAACCCTCAATTGCTTAGACACAGTACTGTTACAGTCACTGTGGATAAAAGCATCTGCTAAATGCTGAAAACGTAAATATAAATATACTGACCTATATATTGTATATACTTATTTATTTGCTTTCCACGTTTTCCCAACAGTAACCTTGTGCAGTTTGTGAGCTCCGGGCCTGTAATTGTCATGGAGCTGATGGGAGATGAAGCCGTCTCGGCCTGGAGGAAAGTTCTGGGTCCGACTGACTCCACTGTGGCATGCAGAGACACTCCGGCCAGCCTCCGTGCCCGGTTTGGCACAGATGGCACCAAAAACGCAGCGCACGGATCAGACTCTTTGGCATCAGCAGCACGGGTATTTAAAAACACTTAGATAAAGTCTTTTAAGGCACAATATTTTATAATATATTAAACATGCAGTTTTTTTTAGATATTGGGCAACGTGTCTTGCTGAGATTTATGTCCAGAAAACTGCTTGATTGTGTGTGTGCGTGTGTTTGTGTGTTTTTTTTCTCTCTCTCTAGGAGCTGGAATTTTTCTTTCCCTCCACTACAGGTCACGGCCCTTTCAACACTGCCAAATACACCGACTGTACATGTTGCATCATCAAACCTCATGCTGTCTCCGAGGGTAAGACGTCAGTCACACACACACACACACACACACACTGGCCTCCAGCGTAATGGGAAACACTTTAGTCAACAAGTGCAGCTCATATTTGTGTCAATTTAGGACGTGTGCTTGGAGTTTGATAGGTTTCTAAATTGCAACTCTTCTCGTAATTCCAAATTTGTGCTCATTTAATTCTGTAATTTTTTTCACTGTACTCTGTGAGCTTCCACTTGCAATGATTCAATGCAGTTTGTTCAAGTTTTATATAAGATGTCATAATTTCTGAGACTGTAAGTATTGAAGAATAAATAACTTTCATTTATATTTAGATTTTCTGCATTTAGCAGATGTTTTTATCCAAAGTGACTTTAAAAATCCCAAATAAATAAATAAATAAATCCAAAGTGAATTCCAATATACAGTTTTTAAGCAATTAAGGGGTTTAGGGTCTTGCTCAAGGGCCCAACTGTGGCAAATTGGCAGTGGTGGGTTTTAAACCAGCAACCTTATGATTGATAATCCATTATCTTAATCACTAGGCTACAACTGGCATTTGAAATCCTTTAGTTTTTATATATTGAACGGTACAAACACACATGTATAGCACAGCTGGGCTCAGAGCACAGGGTCTGCCATTGTACAATGCCTCTGGAGCTGACAGGGTTAAGGGCCTCGTTTCAGGGCCCAACAGTGGCTGCATGGCGAACCCACAACTTTCAAATTAATGGCCCAAAGATCTACCAAAGCTTTACCTGTAATCATTGGGTCTGTGATCTCTCTACATAGACGTAGTTTACATCATCCTACACTCTCGAGAAGAGGGCGTGTCTAAATTCTTAGCTCCCTTAAAATGCTCCTGCTGAGGCGTCTTAATTAAAGAGTGATGATCCGACTGAATGACGAGGGAGCGTCCGACGCCTCCTCAGCGCTGAGGGCAATCCCAGCATTCAGTGCGGCACGACTTTCCTCACCAAAAATGACAAACAAGACGGACGAACGCGGAGCAACCAACGGAGTTCTGTTCAAATGTAAATAGATTATCATTGATGTTTAATCTGTATAAAGGTGTAATTATACAAGTGTCGTTTATTTGTAAATTCAGGCTCGTCAGGGACAGTTTAAGCGTTTTCGGTACACGGAGGGAGACGTTCGCTGGCGTGCTAGCGGGTTGTGCCACCTGAGTCTAACTGTGTTAACTTATTAATATGTGAAACACAGACCCTTAAATAATCGTGTTCGTCTTAAATAAACAGGATTAGTCAGTATTGCTATAATTAAAATAGGCCTTTATGTGCTTCCTACTCTTCACCTTTTACTTCACGCATCTTGTTTGTTCTGGTTGCTGCATTTTATCTGAGTCTCCTGTAAATCCAGCGTGTTTGGATTTCTTTCTAAATCCCTCTCCTGATCCCCGGTTATACAGCATGCCATCAGGGTAGTGACCTGTAAAATCTACAATCCTCTAAACAGAGCTGTGAGAAGATATTTCAGTTGCCCTCGGTGGGGGTGGGAGTTGAGGGATTGGGGTTATTCAGCAAAGTCACAAATCTACCAAACTCACACACTAACGTGTAACTTATTTCATTCCGCCGAGAACCCAGACACATTTATTTGACGTATATACATTAGACAGGCATTTTGTTGTTTGTTCAGATGTAAATATGAAGTAAATTGAGACTCTGGCTGGGTTTGTCTGCATCGTTAGTATTTTCCCTGAAGTTTACATCCTTGTCCTGCTTTATTTTTTCAGATTTATAGACTTTCTGAGCTGGTGTAAAGGTCAGATCGTAACTGTAATAGTAAAGCAAGGCAGGTTTATTTGTATAGCAGCTTTCATACACAGTGGCTTTACATAAGGAAAAATTAAAAGCATTAAAACATTCCTGAGATCTAGAACCTCAGAAAGGCTTTTTGTAAATATAGTTAATCTAAAAGAAGATATAAAGTAAATTTGCTTATGAAAAGTTTGTTTGTTTTATTAGGATTCTAACGTCATGTTTTACACTTTTGGTTACATTCATGACAGGAACGGTAGTTACTCATTACACAAGATTCATCAGTTCTCAAGGTTATAACAAACAATTTAGTATCTCTAATTCACCTCACTTGCACGTCTTTGCACTGTGGGTGGAAACCGGACACACGGACACGGGGAGAACATGCAAACTCCACACAGAAAGGACCCGGACCGCCCCACCTAGCGCTCTCTCTACATAGATGCATTTACGTCATCCTACACTCCCGAGAAGAGGGCGTGTCTAAATTCTTAGATCCCTTAAAGTGCTCCTGCTGAGGCACCTTATTCCTGAGTGATGATCTGACTGAATGACGAGGGAGCGTCCGACGCCTCCTCAGCGCTGAGGGCAATCCCAGCATTCAGTGCGGCACAACTTTTCTCACCAAAAATGACAAACATGGCGAATATGACGAATGAAATGCGAAGCAACCAACAGAGTTCTTTTCAAATGTAAATAAATTCTGATTGATGTTTAATCTATATAAAGGTGTAATTATACGAGTGTCGTTTATTTGTAAATTGGGGCGTCAGGGAGAGTTTAAGCGTTTTCGGTACACGGAGGGAGACGTTAGCTGGCGTGATAGCGGGTTGTGTCACCTGAGGCTAACTGGAGTGACGTAATCGCCAAAATCGCTGTCTAAGTAGAGCGTCTAAATAATCTGCTTCATGAGTTCCATGTCTTATTAGAATCCTCTCTACTGAGGCAGCTGATCAGGTAGGCATTAGGCAGCAAGGCAGCTCACTAGGCTTTCACACAGACCCCACATGTTCAACATTTAATCAGTTGGCATCAGTGGTTAAGGTACTGGACTAGTAATCAAAAGGTCAGTGGTTCAAGCCCCACCACTGCCAGGTTGACACTGTCGGACCCTTGAGCAAGGCGCCTAACCCTCAATTGCTTGGACAATATACTGTCACAGTACTGTAAGTCACTTTGGATAAAAGCGATTGATAAATGGATTAAAATGTAAATTTTAAAATGTAGATGATTTTTAGTTTTTTTAAATACGCTAGAAAAGCCTTTAGAGTTGAAAGTGTTAATAAAGCGCTTTTCACCTGCTTAAACTGAGCTGCTTTTCTGTGACTCACCAATTTGGCAGGAATGTTCAGAAACCCACTGTGAGCTCATACCCCCGTCAACGCCCCCCTCCTCCAACCTTCACGTAACCTTCACATCCACCGGCGTAACATTTCAGGCCTCCCGTGGGAAGCGTCCCGCCAGCAAGCCTCAAGCTTAGATGCTGACAGCTGGTGATTCACCGAGCAGCCTGTATTATTTTTTGATTAAGAGATCCAGCAGGTCTGTGACAAGAGAGGCAAATAATAGATGAAGCCAAAAGTCCCTACAGAGACAGCCGATTAAGCAACGGCCTCCCTGATAACTCACGGGCTCGGTCACGCGCGACACAAACTCTTTCAGACGCTGATTAGCTTTTGTGTTGTTGTTTACTCATCGGGAAACTTCTCAACAGCTCCTCGTTAGCCTTTAATGTTTAATCACTTCATTAATCTCGCTACGTGTTTTAAAATCCAGTTAATACACCGGATAAACAGAACACATTTGCTCCAGCAGCCTCGGAGACAAACATCTAAAAGCTACTCAATAAGCTGCAGGTCATTTCTGTCCACATATTTTAGTTTCTTCTTTACTGCATTTTCAAAGCATCACAGTCAGACGTCAAGTCGTGATTTTTCACCACCGCTGAGATTCGGGGATTCGTGGTGCTAATAATCAGCTGAGTTATTGGTTAGTCAGGTTAGTTGTTGTTTAGAACACAGACTTTAGTTAACAATGGGTGTAGGTTAACTACTGGAACTTGACAGTTGGAATGGGTGTCCACATACTTTTGGCTTTATAGTGTCTCCAACTATACACAATCTCTAAGTCATGTAATTTTATCTTTATTCATATTCACTTTAAGGCCCAAAACATGGACGTGATTGGCTAATGTCCTATCATGGGGGGTGGGAAGGGGGGGTTAGAGTGATCAACCTACTCATTAGGAGGTGCACTTGTCTCAATACGGGTCACAAGTTTAGATGAAAATTGGAGGATTGCATCAGGAAGGGCATCAGTAAGCATAAAAACTGTGCCAAGTCTGGTATGCAGATCAGATTCTATGACGCACCCGAAAGAAAAGCCATGTGATTGTTCAAGGCCCAGCGCGCTCGAGTGGCACAGCAGTAAACAATGCTAGCCCAATACTACTAAGATCCGGGGATCTGTGATGGTAATAATCAGAAGAAGGGCGTCTGGGGTGAAAACTGTGGTATGCAGATCAAATCCGCTTTGGTGACCCCTATATACCCCTATAAAGCACCCGAAAGAAAAACATCTTTATACTCCAGTTAACAGTGGGTGTAGATTAACTATTGGAACTTGACAATTGGAAGGGGTGTCCACATACTTTTGGCCACATAGTGTCTCTAGCTATGCACATACTGGCTGTGCCAACTAGGTAGTTGAGTTTATTGACGTGACCACACACACCACCATGTCACCATCTATAAGTCATGAGATTTGTCATTATATTAACTTTAATGCCCAAAGCGATCAGGTGGGGCAGCAGTAACTTTTTACTGCTGCCCCACCTGATCGCTTTGGGCATTAAAGTTAATATAATGCTAACCTACTACCGCTGAGCTCCCGGGGCTCATGGTTCTAATAGTCTGCGGTGTTATTGGTTAGTCAGGCATGTGCATAGATGTGATTGGCTAATATCTGAGCATGGGTCGACTGAACAGTGCTCTCTAGGAGGGTTGCGTCAAGAAGGGCATCTGGGGTAAAAACTGTGGTATGCAGATCAGATCCACACTGGTGATCCCTGTATACTGGACCAGCTTCAGACTTCAGTTAACAATAGGTGTAGATTAACTATTGGAACTTGACAATTGGAATGGGTGTCCACATACTTTTGGCCACATAGTGTGTCTAGCTATACACGTACTGGCTGTGCCAACTAGGTAGTTGAGTTTATTGACGTGACTGGTAAGTCAGGCGTGTGCATGGACGGATTGGCTAATGTCCCAGTTTGGGGTGGGGTGAACAACCTAGCCATTAGGAGGTGCACTTGTCTTTATTCTGGTGACAAGCCAAGTCAGGTATGCAGATCATATCCGCTCTGGTGACCCCTATATACTGAATCAGTCAAAAATTGTATACTCTAGTTAACAATGGGTGTAGATTAACTATAGGAACTTGATAATTGAAAGTTGTGTCTACATACTTTTGTCCATATAGTGTCTCCAAGTATCTATTGGCTGGCATAACTACTTTAGTAGTTTATTGAAGTAACCAGTAAGTCATGCAAACACACCACCATGTTATTATCTGTCATGTGATTTTCACTTTAAAGGCCCATAGCATGGACGTGATTGGCTAATGTCCCAATTTGGGGTGGGGTGAACAACCAAGCCATTGGGAGGTGCACTTGTCTCTATGCCAGTCAGATAAAAATAGGAGGGTTGCATCATGAAGGGCATCCATAAGCAATAAAACTGTGCCAAGTCTGGTATACAGATCAGATCCGCTCTGGATAACTGGAAGGGGTGTCCATGTACTTTTGGCCATATAGTGTCTCCCAAGTATCCATTGGCTGTAATAACTACTTAGTAGTTGCAAACACACCACCATGTCATTATCTATAACATAGACGTACCTGATGAAATGGTGAACAAGAGTAAAATGAAGAGTTTTATCAGGTAAACCCACTTTGGACCCTCTTTTATTGGTGTCTGATAAACTTCCCTCAAAGGTCCAATTCAGATCCTCTTATACGTTAACAGATTTACAGCCATCGACGTTCAGGACTGAAGTTCAGCCAGTGGAAAAGTGGCGTGTCGTAATAAACAGCTAATCATTCACTCACCTTTATTGTCTTCATCTTGAGCAATGGTCGACACTTTCACTGTGATGGAGCACTGATGATATTTTAACAAAAGCGCACGGCTGAAAGTATGTAGACACCACTTCTCAGTGTTACGTTTAGTTGTTTAGCCGTACCCATCGCTAACAGGTGTATAAATAAACTTAATATAATATGTGTAATATTCTAAACACATTTATTATAAGCTTTCAATATTGAGGCAACAATTAGGAGGAACCTCTTCTGGTCCAGCATAATATTCTATAAATACATTCTTTAGTGAGTTATTAACGGAAACTCGAATGTCCTGAGTTGACCTCGACCCTTCTGAAGACCTTTAAGATGAGTTGGATCATTACTTGTAAGCAAGGCCGTCTGGTTGCCTCACCAGTGCTCTTAAGCATCATTAAATTCAGTTTCCCACAAACAGACTCCAAAATCTTGTGGATTTTTGAGTCCCAGAATTGAAAGGTACAACAGGGGTAAGACCAGAGTTGTTCACAAGTCACAAAATACGAGTCCGAGTCGAGTCGCGAGTCTTTAGGCTAGAGTCCGAGTCAAGTCACGAGTCTTTAGGCTAGAGTCCGAGTGGAGTCGCGAGTCTTTAGGCTAAAGTCCGAGTCGAGTCACGAGTCTTTAGGCTAGAGTCTGAGTCGAGTCACGAGTCTTTAGGCTAGAGTCCGAGTCGAGTCGCGAGTCTTTAGGCTAGAGTCCGAGTCGAGTCACGAGTCTTTAGGCTAGAGTCTGAGTCGAGTCACGAGTCTTTAGGCTAAAGTCCGAGTCGAGTCACGAGTCTTTAGGCTAAAGTCTGAGTCGAGTCACGAGTCTTTAGGCTAGAGTCTGAGTCAAGTCACGAGTCTTTAGGCTAAAGTCTGAGTCGAGTCACGAGTCTTTAGGCTAGAGTCTGAGTCGAGTCACGAGTCTTTAGGCTAAAGTCTGAGTCGAGTCACGAGTCTTTAGGCTAGAGTCTGAGTCGAGTCACGAGTCTTTAGGCTAAAGTCTGAGTCGAGTCACGAGTCTTTAGGCTAAAGTCTGAGTCGAGTCACGAGTCTTTAGGCTAGAGTCTGAGTCGAGTCAAGAGTCTTTAGGCTAAAGTCTGAGTCGAGTCACGAGTCTTTAGGCTAGAGTCTGAGTCAAGTCACGAGTCTTTAGGCTAGAGTCTGAGCCAAGTCATGAGTCAATATAATCTACACAAAACATATATTGGAAATGTAGCGTAGAAATAAACAAATAATCTGTAAGTTCAGATAAAAACAACAACAGATTAGCGAGTGATTCTTTGGCCGCTGTTTTTTATAATCACACAGATTAGCGAGTGTATTTAGCCGTTTTACTTCGTGTCTTTACTTTCCTCCTCATTGTGTAAATGAATGTTATTTCTGTAACAAGAAGGTTCCAGTTAAAAGCTTTAACTGATACGTTTTGTTTTCATTACAGAACAAAAGCACTCGATAAATCACGGCACAGCGGCCAAAGAATCATAACCGCTGCTTACCTGAGCTTCTGTTCCTCCAGATGCTATTACATTTATAAGCGTGCGTCCCATTAGGAACAGAATCCGTTATTTTGTAAATGCGCTTATAATTAAAAACCTTCAAACTTTTCCCGGTTGTGAAGTAAAACACGAACTCGTTAGAAAGCCGATCGAGTGTTTCATTACCACGTCACCTGTGTGACACAAACTGAATAATTGCAAATAACAGCATTTCTTACTAACAATTACAATCAGAAGCTCTGATTGGTTTAGAAAGCGGTTCTTATAATCATTAGCACCAATTCTGTAGGAGCGTTTCATTCACCCCGGTTGTTCCTGTGAAGTGCACTACGTAGGGGATTCCACCATTTTAAGTGAGATTCCAATCCAAAGGAAACGAAAACGTTCAAATGAAGTGAACTTCAAACTGCTGATGCTAGGGACTCTTGTTGTTTATGAGTCATTTTTTTGCGAGTCATGATTCGAGAGAGGTAATACCGCTTCACATTAATGCTCATGCTCTCATTACTGGTTGTTCAACAAGCTCATGGCAAAGTGTCCATATAGTTATGATTAAGGCTCTACCTAATTCACGTCACGGAGTGTCCTAGTGTAACCAGTTTCTTAAGAATTTGCTGAGTTTTTAAAGACTGTACAACCTTTACTGGTTTGTCCTTTTGAAGCGCAGCACAGAGATGATCACATGGGTAGAGAAGCCACTTTTACATTGATTATGGAATTCACAAAGGGACAAAATGCTCTCAGCACACATCAGCGCAGAAAGGTCTCTAACACTAACAATCCTACGGCAATTCAGTTAGCAATCGGTTAGACAAAATGTCCAAGATGACGAAGTCTAAATGATTCTTGGCCGCCCATGATCCTGTCGCCGCTTTACCACTGTTCCTTCCTTGGACCACTTTGGATAGATACTGACCACTGCAGACCGGGACACACCCCACAAAAGCTGCATTTTTCGAGATGCTCTGACCCAGTCGTCTAGTCATCACAATCTGGTCCTCGTCAAACTCGCTCAGATCCTCACTCGCCCATTTTTCCTGCTTCTAACATCAACTCTGAGGGTAAAATGTTCACTCGCTGCCTAATATATCCCCCCCACTAACAGGTGCCGTGATGAAGAGATAATCAGTGTTATTCACTTCACCTGTCAGTGCTCAGAATGTTATGCCTGTTCAGTGTATCTGTGCATTGTTCATGAATCCTTCCTATAAATCACACCATAGCGACCATGTACTGACCATTTCTTATTCCATGTAACCAGTAGAACCAACACAACCGTTGCAGTAATTTAACACCACCAGCAGGACTACACCACCCACAGTGTGGTGTATTTGAGCTTAATGATGACTGCAAGGCTCTAACAATAGCAAACAGGTTCGACTCAAATCCACAAACATAGGCTAGTCTATGGCGAGTCAAAGGTTTCCTCAACCCTCCGTATCACAGATCACGTAAACGATAGCCGCCGCAGCCAGTCGCGGTAATCGAGCGCCCAACGAAAAGCCCTCAGCCAATGGAAGAGTCGTCTCGTGCCCGGAATAGAGAAGCATGTTGCTAGGCAGTCTTAACCCCATTGCCTAGCAACAGGCCTACTTGCGTCTGCGCCCGTCTGAGCTGTTGCGTCTGGGACCGGCGGCTCAGCACTGGTGAGGATGCTGCCGAGGAAGAATGTCGTAATGTGGAAGTGTGATTAGCTTCGAAGCCACAGAGAACCAAGAAAAACAGAATCGTAATGTTTGTAATGTTGTTTTTGGCATCTTCAGATCTGAAATGAAACACAGCCGTACCTTGTACAGTAGACCCTTGAGTTACGAACGGTTTACCATACGAACATTTTGGGTTACGAGCGATCTTTTACGAGCGGTGTTTTTCCGGTGTTTTCTTTATATTTTGTAAAATTCAATATTAAAATGGCCCCAAATAAGGTGCAGAGAAAGCACAGTGGTGAGAAAACTATTACATTTGTTGTTGTATAATTACTCCTGCCAGTAGGTGTCACTGTGTATCGGACAGAGTGGACAGTGAGTGAGAGAGAAGAAGGAAGCAATTACACCTACAAAATACAACACTATTGAAATAAAGAAGGTTAGGTAAGGGGGGTTTGGGAGGTCTGGCACGGATTAATTCTGTTTACATTATTTCTTATGGGAAAAATAGGTTTAACTAACGAACATTTTGACTTAAGAACAGCCCTCTGGAACCAATTAAATTCATAAGTCAAGGGTCTACTGTAATTCGACGTCCCCTAGAATCATAATCTTTGAAACTTGACGCCCTTCGTGGGGAAATTTGTACCCATAAACTCCATGTCTTCCTTAAATCTGATGTGTTCAGCCTTTTAAAAAATGTATGTAAGCGTTTGGCTTAGCTGTACGATCAAAGTGCGAATATGAGACGAATCTGTACTATAGCCGGAGGTTCTGAGAAATTGTGAGAATCAGCTTTTCCGAGAGTCTAAAATGAGTATTAAAAATAAAGCTTAACGTGGTTTAATGTAGTAAAAGAAGGAGACAGGAGCACTAAACTTCTCTTCATTATTACTGCTCCTAAGTTCCTCCACTAATCACATTCCTCACTCGCTGCTTTACTACAATAAGTTTTACTACAATAAGTCTACATAAAAACACTGAGATACAATTAAAAAACAGTTAAAATTATTATAAAAGGCCGCTCAGGTGGCGCAGCGGTAAAAACACACGCTGGAACCAGAGCTGGGATCTGTAATACATCGTATTGAATCTCAGCTCTGCCTGCCGGTTGAGGCTGAGCGGCCACATGAACAACGATTGGCCTGTTGTTCAGATGGGCGGGACTAAACCGGATGGGGTCTCTCTCTGTCAGACTGGTGCAATTACGACCTCTGCTGATGATTAGAGGCGCCTACACAGAGATGAGGTAAGAGTGCTCTTAGGGTGTGTCTCTCCGTACAAAACGCCAGGTGGCACAACACTCGTCAATGTGTGGGTGATAAGATGCATACGGCTGCTGCCCACGTGTCGGAGGGGGCGTGGGTTAGCTTCGATCTCCTCGGTCAGAGCGGGGATCGGCATTGGCGGAGAGGAAGTATGATGCAATTAGGCAATTGGACGCGCTAAAGGGGGAGAAAAAAGGGGAGAAAATGCATTAAAAAAAAATCATTATAAAAGTTATAATAAAACCTGCATTTTACCGCAAAAGCTGTCTTGTCACTTCTCACGTGAATGCGCCGGGGCTGAACGGAATACGGTATTCCAAGATCAAGCATCTCCACGATTTAGAAGCGTAAGGAAACAATAAAGAAGTGAAGCTAAAGTGTATTTTTTTATTGATTATTTTAGTGTTTTTATATTATATTTGTGTTATTTTCAGTGTATAAGTGTCAAAAACAACCTCATTATTTTACATTAGACTAAAATATATGCAGTTCAACAGGACCATGGATGCATTAACATGTTTCCCAAACATCCTTATGGGGAAAAAATAGCTTGAAACTCGACGTCTTTAAAACTCGACGCCACTCCCAGAACCGACTGACGTCGAGTTTCAAGGTACCGTTGAAAGTCAGTTGTTTTGTTCTGTAGATGTGGCCTAATTTGACCAGAATGTGTACTCTGTCATCTGAGCCCCACTGTCCATGAATACACAATACAGCACTGATGAATACACGCTGTTATAATGATGCGTCAACACCGAGAAAACACGGACGCGCCACACTAGACCTTCCAGTTTATCTTCACCTGCTTATCTATTGTACCATCAGTTCAGACTGGGTTGTTGTTTAGAACACAGACTCCAGTTAACAATGGGTGTCCATGTGTCTCCAGGTATACATGTACTGGCTGTGCCAACTAGGTAGTTGAGTTTATTGAGTGACCGGTAAGTCATGAACACACACCATTATTTCAGTGAACAAGAGGTCCAGTGTAGGGGGACCTAATAGTGAGCTGCTTTGCCTAGAGAGGATTCTAACAAGACATGGAGCTCATAAGGCAGATTATTTAGACGCTCTACTTATACAGCTTTAGTTTACTAAGCTAACAGAGTTAGCCTCAGGCGGGTAACGTCTCCCCCCGTATACCGAAAACGCTTAAACTCTCCCTGACGAGCCTGAATTTACAAATAAACGACACTCGTATAATTACACCTTCATACAGATTAAACATCAATGAGAATTTATTTACATGTGAAAAGAACTCCGTTGGTTGCTCCTCAGTAGGCGCCTCAGTAGGAACATTTTAAGGGATCTAAGAATTTAGACACGCCCTCCACTCGGGAGTGTAGGATGACGTAAAATGCGTCTATGTAGAGAGATCACTGGGTTTTCAGACAGACCCCCTTTCAAACATCTGTCAAGAGATCTATAGATTTAGCTTACAGACTGAATCAGAATAGTGGGGCTTGAACCAGCAACCTTTCGATTACTAGTCCAGTACCTTAACTGCTAGGCTAGGCTTCTTAAATTCCACCTGACCATTCACATTTCCACTTGGCATAACCTTGGCAAACCACTGTTCCATAAGTGTTATGATGGATGCTGTCAAGCTAGCCTTGTTTATATGGGCACAGAGAAGTCACCACCTGTAGTCATGGTTGTAATTGAATTAGATGAGTTCATGGGTCTGTGTAGACAGAGAGCTAGGTTTTAGACAGACCCATGACTTCCTCTAATTCCTCGATAATAATTTTGATTATATCCATGACTACAGATGACAGGTGACTTCTCTGTGCCCATATACACAAGGCTAGCTTGACAGCATCCATCATAAAGTCTATGGAACAGTGGTTTGCCAAGGTTATGCCAAGTGGAAATTTGGATGGTCAGGTGGAATCCACGAAGCATCGTGAACATAAATGAAGAACCAAGGGCAGTTGTAGCCTAGTGGTTAAGGCACTAGACTAGTAATCGAAAGGTTGCTGGTTCAAGCCCCACCACTTTCAGGTTGCCACTATTGGGACCTTAATCCTCAATCGTTAGCTGATATAATACTGCATGAATGGAAGCGTCTGCTAAATGCCGAAAAGGTAAATGTAAACCCAACAGGGACGCTAAAAGAGCTCTGAAGGGACCTCCGATGGATTGGTGTCTTGTCCGTGATGGGGAACCGGGCCCACCACAATCCTGACCAGGATAAAATGGTAGAAAATAATCTGAAGTAAAAGATTTTATGATTTTGTAAGCTCAGAGTTTGGCGTTACTTTTGACACACACCTCTGGTAGTTAAGCAGAGGGTCTAAATGTTCCTGTTAGAATTACAGCTTGTTTTTAAAGCCTGGCAAGAAACGTTTGGCCCACTTCTCGCCCTGATAATGCCAAGTGCAAGTGCCCGTCTGTCAGGAACATTTCCAGTAGTGAAATCTGATGTTTTTCAGCATTTTCTCCAGTCGCTGTTTATGCTCCGTATGTTTGGCTCTTACTTTAAAGCACCTACTGTTCAGTCACATCACGCTCAGCCGCGTCCACGTCTGACACGTCGTCCAGTCTGGTTTCCATCTGTAGCTCAACTTATTACTGCAGGAAACAAGTTCAATAAGTTTTAGCATCAACGATTGACACAGCAGTTGTTGTTTGTAGGTTTATTATATGTAACAACTTTGAAGTTTTATGATTTCTGTTTGGAATTTGCTTTAACAGTAGAGCTCTTATAATAAGATATCAATGTTTTTTCCTGTCTGGTTGATAGGTGCCACAAAGCAGCTAGTCATGGGCACAGAATGAACTCCCAAAGTACTTATTAAACACAGCTACGAGTACCACTCCCTTCCCAACATGTACTAACTTCTATTAGACAGGATACACAAGCCCAAATCAGAAAACATAAGGTGTGGACAGTGTGGAGAATACAAATAAAAATTTAGTCTTTCTAACGTTTGCTTTGACTTTTATTTGATGTCAGACAGGATGAACCTGAGATATTTCATGTTTTATCTGCTCAACTTCAGTTCATTTGTTAATAAACATCCATTCCTGCATTTCAGGCCTGCAACACATTCCAAAAAAAGTTGGGACAGGTGCAGTTTAGGGCGAGTAATAAAGTGAAAATAAATAACAATATGATTTCATACAGTTGTGCGCCAAACCAAAGACAAAAAGTACCAGCAACAAGTCTAAAAACCAGGGTCTGTCATGGTATGGGGTGTGTCAGTACCAGGGTCTATCATGGTATGGGGTGTGTCAGTACCAGGGTCTGTCATGGTATGGGGTGTGTCAGTACCAGGGTCTATCATGGTATGGGGTGTGTCAGTACCAGGGTCTGTCATGGTATGGGGTGTGTCAGTACCAGGGTGTGTCATGGTATGGGGTGTGTCAGTACCAGGGTCTATCATGGTATGGGGTGTGTCAGTACCAGGGTCTGTCATGGTATGGGGGCGTGTCAGTACCAGGGTGTATCATGGTATGGGGTGTGTCAGTACCAGGGTCTGTCATGGTATGGGGTGTGTCAGTACCAGGGTCTATCATGGTATGGGGTGTTTCAGTACCAGGGTGTATCATGGTATGGGGGTGTGTCAGTACCAGGGTGTGTCATGGTATGGGG
Source organism: Trichomycterus rosablanca (assembly GCF_030014385.1). Classification (NCBI taxonomy): domain Eukaryota; kingdom Metazoa; phylum Chordata; class Actinopteri; order Siluriformes; family Trichomycteridae; genus Trichomycterus; species Trichomycterus rosablanca. The sequence continues at coordinate 2,794,069 of NC_085993.1, read as the reverse complement.
TGTGTCAGTACCAGGGTCTATCATGGTATGGGGTGTTTCAGTACCAGGGTGTATCATGGTATGGGGTGTGTCAGTACCAGGGTCTATCATGGTATGGGCTGTTTCAGTACCAGGGTCTATCATGGTATGGGGTGTGTCAGTACCAGGGTCTGTCATGGTATGGGGGGGTGTCAGTACCAGGGTCTGTCATGGTATGGGGGTGTGTCAGTGCCAGGGTCTGTCATGGTATGGGGGTGTGTCAGTACCAGGGTCTGTCATGGTATGGGGGTGTGTCAGTACCAGGGTCTGTCATGGTATGGGGGTGTGTCAGTACCAGGGTCTGTCATGGTATGGGGGCGTGTCAGTACCAGGGTCTGTCATGGTATGGGGGTGTGTCAGTACCAGGGTCTGTCATGGTGTGGGGGTGTGTCAGTACCAGGGTCTGTCATGGTATGGGGGGGTGTCAGTACCAGGGTGTGTCATGGTATGGGGTGTGTCAGTACCAGGGTCTGTCATGGTATGGGGGTGTGTCAGTACCAGGGTCTGTCATGGTATAGGGGTGTGTCAGTACCAGGGTGTGTCATGGTATGGGGGTGTGTCAGTACCAGGGTCTGTCATGGTATGGGGGGGTGTCAGTACCAGGGTGTGTCATGGTATGGGGGTGTTTCAGTACCAGGGTGTGTCATGGTATGGGGGTGTTTCAGTACCAGGGTCTGTCATGGTATGGGGGTGTGTCAGTACCAGGGTCTGTCATGGTGTGGGGGTGTGTCAGTACCAGGGTGTGTCATGGTATGGGGGGGTATCAGTACTAGGGTCTGTCATGGTATGGGGGTGTGTCAGTACCAGGGTCTATCATGGTATGGGGTGTGTCAGTACCAGGGTGTATCATGGTATGGGGGTGTGTCAGTACCAGGGTGTGTCATGGTATGGGGTGTGTCAGTACCAGGGTCTATCATGGTATGGGCTGTTTCAGTACCAGGGTCTATCATGGTATGGGGTGTGTCAGTACCAGGGTCTGTCATGGTATGGGGGGGTGTCAGTACCAGGGTCTGTCATGGTATGGGGGTGTGTCAGTGCCAGGGTCTGTCATGGTATGGGGGTGTGTCAGTACCAGGGTCTGTCATGGTATGGGGGTGTGTCAGTACCAGGGTCTGTCATGGTATGGGGGTGTGTCAGTACCAGGGTCTGTCATGGTATGGGGGCGTGTCAGTACCAGGGTCTGTCATGGTATGGGGGTGTGTCAGTACCAGGGTCTGTCATGGTATGGGGGGGTGTCAGTACCAGGGTGTGTCATGGTATGGGGTGTGTCAGTACCAGGGTCTATCATGGTATGGGGGTGTGTCAGTACCAGGGTCTGTCATGGTATGGGGGTGTGTCAGTACCAGGGTCTGTCATGGTATGGGGGTGTGTCAGTACCAGGGTGTGTCATGGTATGGGGGTGTGTCAGTACCAGGGTCTATCATGGTATGGGGGTGTGTCAGTACCAGGGTGTGTCATGGTATGGGGGTGTGTCAGTACCAGGGTCTTTCATGGTATGGGGGTGTATCAGTACCAGGGTGTGTCATGGTATGGGGTGTGTCAGTACCAGGGTGTGTCATGGTATGGGGTGTGTCAGTACCAGGGTGTGTCATGGTATGGGGTGTGTCAGTACCAGGGTGTGTCATGGTATAGATAGGGGTGTGTCAGTACCAGGGTCTGTCATGGTATGGGGGTGTATCAGTACCAGGGTCTGTCATGGTATGGGGGTGTGCAGAAAAGTACGTTGAGATCATAGAGCAACATGTGCTGCCTTCAAGACGTCGTCTTTTCCAGGGACGTCCAGCATTTTTCAACAAGACGATGCAAAACCACCTGCTGCACACATTACAAAGGCGTGGCTGCGTAAGAAGAGGGTACGAGTACTGGACTGGCCTGCCTGCAGTCCTGACCTGTACCGACCCCGTACTGCTGCACATCTTAAGACGTGTTTGCAGGAAGAACAAGACAAAATAAAAGCTGAAACACTAAATCACTCGGTCTCCTCGGTGCCAAAACCTCTTTTAAGTCGTGAAACGGAACGGCAACATTGCAAAGTCCCAACTTTTTTTGGAATGTGTTGCAGGCCTGAAATGCAGGAATGGATGTTCATTAATAAATGAAATGAAGTTGAGCAGATAAAAGATGAAATATCTCAGGTTCATCCTGTCTGACATCAAATAAAAGTCAAAGTCAATGTAAGAAACTCTGTGTTTTTATTATTATTTGCATTTTCCATGTTGTCCCAACTTTTTCTGATTTGGGGTTGTACTTTAAACACTTGTTTTTTCCTGCCCTTCCTGTTTGAACACTCAGATTGACTCGCGAACCTTAAAATCAGTCCAACACCACAAACTGATCTTCCAGGACTCGGGGTAATATTAAACAGCTCCACTACTGGGTTATCACTTACACCAGATAGACGTCTTTGACACTATTTGGGTTGAAAATGGTCCGTCTGTCTTTTTAAGAATGTATAGCATTGCAATGGCGTCCACATACACTTCGGTAGATTTTATCATAGGGGTGAGAAATATGGATCATGAACTAGATGCCCTGTTTTTGTCATGTCCGAGTCCAGGAAGAGAAGGAACGGATCGAGCCGATGGTGACAGCATGACCCTGCGTGAGGGCTGGTGTGATCACTACCAGACTCTCCAGGGTTTTATTTTTCTAGCGACGTTCCTGATGACTCATTTGTTCCTCTCAGGTCCTGAAGTAGCAGAAGAGTGTAGATGAGTGTTCTTGTAACAAAACAGCTCAGAATAGCACCGCACACTGTATTCAAAAATATATACACACCTGCTACACTGATCAGCCATAACATTAAAATCATTAAAAACCATTTTATCAGCTCCACTTACCATATAGAAGCACTTTGTAGTTCTACAATTACTGACAGTAGTCCATTTGTTTCTCTGCATGCTTTGTCAGCCCCCTTTTATGCTTTTCTTCAATGGTCAGGACCCCACAGGACCACCACAGAACAGGTATTATTTAGGTGGTGGTATGAGTGGATTAACATGTTTTGTTTCATCTACAGGTCTGACTGGAAAAATCCTAAACTCAATCAGAGAGGCAGGATTTGAGATCTCGGCTTTACAGACGGTAAGTGCATTAAATATGCAAAGCAGAAGTCATTTATTTACATTTTGATGCCAAACCCTGTAACCTGTGTGCCCACATCTATGCTTGGCCTCATGGTTCTATTTCATGTGCACATTTAAACACGGTACTTTAGTATTTTGTTCTTTGTTCTTTATATATTTAGATCTTATTGTTGTATGTGTTCCTCCTGACAGATAAGTGGGCATTGTTAGAAAAGCCTGATAACAAAAGTCATTTAACTTTGTGCCGTGGACTCCTATAATTTCTTTATTATAATTTTGATTACTACAAACGTGACTACACATGGTGACTAAACAAGGTTAGGTTCATTGCATCCATCGTAAAGTCTGTGGAACAGTGGTTTTCCAAGATTGGAAAGAGAAACTAAACTGTGGCAAGTGGAAGTAGAAAAATCCTTAACTCTGACAGACAGACAGACAGACAGACAGCTATATAGATAAACAGACAGACAGACAGACAGACAGACAGATAGATAGATATACAGTTAGACAGATATCTAGATAGACATATAGAGACATAGACAGCTAGATAAATAGATAGACAGACAGATTGCTAGAGACCTAGATAGATAGATAGATAGATAGATAGATAGATAGATAGATAGATAGATAGATAGATAGATAGATAGATAGATAGACAGACAGCTAGATAGACAGATAGATAGATAGATAGATAGATAGATAGATAGATAGATAGATAGATAGATAGATAGATAGACAGCTAGACAGACAGCTAGATAGATAGATAGATAGATAGATAGATAGATAGATAGATAGATAGATAGATAGATAGACAGACAGCTAGACAGACAGCTAGACAGATAGATAGATAGATAGATAGATAGATAGATAGATAGACAGACAGACAGACAGACAGACAGATAGATAGATAGACAGTTAGACAGATATCTAGATAGACATATAGAGAGACAGGCAGATAGACAGACAGATATACTGTATATATATATATATATATATATATATATATATATATATATATATATATATATATATATATATATACAGTGTATCACAAAAGTGAGTACACCCCTCACATTTCTGCAGATATTTAAGTATATCTTTTCATGGGACAACACTGACAAAATGACACTTTGACACAATGAAAAGTAGTCTGTGTGCAGCTTATATAACAGTGTAAATTTATTCTTCCCTCAAAATAACTCAATATACAGCCATTAATGTCTAAACCACCGGCAACAAAAGTGAGTACACCCCTTAGTGAAAGTTCCTGAAGTGTCAATATTTTGTGTGGCCACCATTATTTCCCAGAACTGCCTTAACTCTCCTGGGCATGGAGTTTACCAGAGCTTCACAGGTTGCCACTGGAATGCTTTTCCACTCCTCCATGACGACATCACGGAGCTGGCGGATATTCGAGACTTTGCGCTCCTCCACCTTCCGCTTGAGGATGCCCCAAAGATGTTCTATTGGGTTTAGGTCTGGAGACATGCTTGGCCAGTCCATCACCTTTACCCTCAGCCTCTTCAATAAAGCAGTGGTCGTCTTAGAAGTGTGTTTGGGGTCATTATCATGCTGGAACACTGCCCTGCGACCCAGTTTCCGGAGGGAGGGGATCATGCTCTGCTTCAGTATTTCACAGTACATATTGGAGTTCATGTGTCCCTCAATGAAATGTAACTCCCCAACACCTGCTGCACTCATGCAGCCCCAGACCATGGCATTCCCACCACCATGCTTGACTGTAGGCATGACACACTTATCTTTGTACTCCTCACCTGATTGCCGCCACACATGCTTGAGACCATCTGAACCAAACAAATTAATCTTGGTCTCATCAGACCATAGGACATGGTTCCAGTAATCCATGTCCTTTGTTGACATGTCTTCAGCAAACTGTTTGCGGGCTTTCTTGTGTAGAGACTTCAGAAGAGGCTTCCTTCTGGGGTGACAGCCATGCAGACCAATTTGATGTAGTGTGCGGTGTATGGTCTGAGCACTGACAGGCTGACCCCCCACCTTTTCAATCTCTGCAGCAATGCTGACAGCACTCCTGCGCCTATCTTTCAAAGACAGCAGTTGGATGTGACGCTGAGCACGTGCACTCAGCTTCTTTGGACGACCAACGCGAGGTCTGTTCTGAGTGGACCCTGCTCTTTTAAAACGCTGGATGATCTTGGCCACTGTGCTGCAGCTCAGTTTCAGGGTGTTGGCAATCTTCTTGTAGCCTTGGCCATCTTCATGTAGCGCAACAATTCGTCTTTTAAGATCCTCAGAGAGTTCTTTGCCATGAGGTGCCATGTTGGAACTTTCAGTGACCAGTATGAGAGAGTGTGAGAGCTGTACTACTAAATTGAACACACCTGCTCCCTATGCACACCTGAGACCTAGTAACATTAACGAGTCACATGACATTTTGGAGGGAAAATGACAAGCAGTGCTCAATTTGGACATTAAGGGGTGTAGTCTCTTAGGGGTGTACTCACTTTTGTTGCCGGTGGTTTAGACATTAATGGCTGTATATTGAGTTATTTTGAGGGAAGAATAAATTTACACTGTTATATAAGCTGCACACAGACTACTTTTCATTGTGTCAAAGTGTCATTTTGTCAGTGTTGTCCCATGAAAAGATATACTTAAATATCTGCAGAAATGTGAGGGGTGTACTCACTTTTGTGATACACTGTATATATAGATAGATAGATAGATAGATAGATAGATAGATAGATAGATAGATAGATAGATAGATAGACAGATAGACAGTTAGACAGATATCTAGATAGACATATAGAGAGACAGGCAGATAGACAGACAGATATACTGTATATATATATATAGATAGATAGATAGACATGTAGAGAGACAGGCAGATAGACAGACAGATATACTGTATATATATATATATATATATATATATATATAAATATATATATAGATAGATAGATAGATAGATAGATTAGATAGATAGATAGATAGATAGATAGATAGATAGATAGATAGATAGATAGATAGATAGATAGATAGATAGATAGATAGATAGAGAGACAGGCAGATAGACAGACAGATATACTGTATATATATATATAGATAGATAGATAGACATGTAGACAGATAGACAGATAGACAGACAGATAGACCGATAGACAGACAGACAGACAGATAGTCATATAGAGAGACAGACAGACAGATAGATTGAGAGACATAGACAGACAGACAGACAGATATATAGACAATCAATCAATCAATAATTGACCTTTGATTTAAAACACCTTATAGTAGTGGGCGTGGCTAAAACATCTGAACCGGGATCCAGGGTTCGAATCCCCATTGGTGCAAACTGGTGGATAAATTGGTGTCCTCTCCTGGTTTAGTGACCAGTGATTCCGGGGAAACCGGACCCACCATGACCCTGACCAGGATAAAACAGAAAAAAACAAGTAAATGCTGATAATTCTTTTTATTATATTTAATCAACTGCGCTGTCCAGGTCCGGATACCCTGGACATGACACCAGTCTATACCACCAGACGTAGCCAATCAGGTCTGTGTAGATGCCCGGTCGGCAGATAGCACGTCTGAGATTTAAACCTGGATCTGGCTCTACTAGGCTAGTGTAATAAACGGCTGCACCACCAGATCTCCAGTATTATTCTGTAACTGTATAATAATAGAGACGGGCTCAGCAGTGCAACGTCACCTGGATTCATATGAGATGATTTTCCTGATCTGGACCAGATGACGTCGGGGTTAAATGACGCTTTGTTTTCCCCGCAGCCACAAATCACATGTTTGAAGGGGCAGTTGTTTTTAGTCCACCTGAGTTTAACACTGCTTTCATTCCTCCCCCCGGCGGTATTTCCTGGTTCATTACGTAGCAGCAGTGCTCTCACATGGTACTGCTGAACATGTTCTATGCCCTGATCAATGGAAGCTTTGTTCCTGTAATGCATGCGTCGCCGGCTGTCAGAATGCTATTGTACTCTGGTGCAGTCACAAACCTCAGATTAATCAGTCGTGCTCATGTCGTTTACATTTTACTGCTGTTCAGCTCCAGGCCGTGATTTCAGGGTTTAAACCGGCCTGTGATTAGACGCACGACTCTCTGTATTGTTTTTACTGTCCAGGCTGAGTAATAATCACTTTATTGATGTATTCCTGTATTCCAGGACAAACAGGGAACACACACACACACACACACACACACAAAGCTCACAAATTCCTAACTACAGCCTCTGTTTCTATTTTTCTTTTTACAGTTTAACATGGACCAAGCAAATGCTGAGGAGTTTTTGGAAGTGTATAAAGGAGTCGTCACTGAATACACGGTACGTTTAGAAGCACTGATTCAGCAAAATCTTTTATTTAGAAATTATACTACTGTTATGTGGCTGATTAAAAGCTGAATGGAAGCCAGATAGATAGACAGTCAGACAGACAGACAGGCAGGCAGACAGATAGATAGGCAGGCAGGCAGACAGACAGGCAGATAGACAGACAGACAGACAGACAGGTAGATAGACAGACAGACAGACAGACAGACAGATAGATGGATATATAGACAGATGGATGGATGGATGGAGATAGATAGATAGATAGACAGACAGACAGGCAGACAGACAGACAGACAGACAGGCAAACAGACAGACAGATAGATCGATCAATAGATAGATCTATATGACAGATGGATAGACAGAAAGATAGATGGGCAGATAGATAGATAGATAGATAGATAGATAGATAGATAGATAGATAGATAGATAGATAGATAGATAGATAGATAGATAGATAGATAGATAGATAGATAGATAGATAGATAGATAGATAGATAGGCAGGCAGGCAGGCAGGCAGGCAGGCAGGCAGGCAGGCAGGCAGACAGACAGACAGACAGAAAGATAGATAGATAGATAGACAGATGACAGATGGATAGACAGACAGATAGATGGGCAAACAGACAGATATATCGATCAATAGATAGATAGATAGAGAGAGAGAGAGAGAGAGAGAGAGAGAGAGATAGAGATAGATATAGAGATAGATAGACAGACAGACAGACAGACAGACAGACAGACAGATAGATATAGAGATAGATAGATAGACAGACAGACAGACAGACAGACAGACAGACAGACAGACAGACAGATATAGAGATAGATAGACAGACAGATAGATAGATAGATAGATAGATAGATAGATAGATAGATAGATAGATAGATAGATAGATAGACAGACAGATAGACAGACAGATAGATAGATAGATAGATAGATAGATAGACAGACAGACAGACAGACAGACAGACAGACAGACAGACAGATATAGAGATAGATAGATAGATAGATAGATAGATAGATAGATAGATAGATAGACAGACAGCTAGATAGACAGATAGATAGATAGATATTTTATTGATCCTGAAGGTACCAGTAGTTTTATACAACAATGAATGAACAGAACAACAACATGATGATACAACAAATGAAAATCAGAGACATAATAATAATAATAATAATAATAATAATCCTTCATACAGCAGCAGCTCAGTGTGCTGTACAGGACAGGAAACAGCACCGATACAACAATTCCAATAAAAGAATAAAGAAAAAAGCAGGAATAAAATAAACAGAAAATCTTAAATGAATGAATTGACTGTAAATCAGCATGTCGGATCAACAACTCTCTACTCTGCTCTCTTAACTCTATAAGGGCCGTTCATAAAATACACCGTTTATAATTAATATAAATTTATTCATGATTGTGAATAGTTTAATTAACATGCGTTACCGTGTAGCCTAGTGGGTAGGGCTTTGGACTATCAACTGAAAGCCTGAGAGTTCGAATCTGGGCTCTGCCATGCAGCCACTGTTGGGCCCTTGAGCGAGGCCCTTAACCCTATCTGCTCCAGGGGCGCCGTACAAACAAGCTGGGATATGCAAAGAAAGAATTTCATTGTACTGTATTCTATTCTATTCTATTCTATTCTATTCTCCTCTGTTACCGACACCTCGGGGTTCTAAGCTTGTTCTGCTGTTTTGGAAAATGTCTCTGTGTTGGCAGAAAACATAGGAAAACTGCATGCAGTACACTCACACACTCACACGCTCACACACTCACACACACGCTCACACACTCACACGCTCACACACTCATATCCTGCTCCAACACGAGGACCGGCAAGAAACACAAGAATCAAAATCATCTTCATTACTATAGCACTTTACATTTTAAATCCACAACATTTACATTTAAAATCAACATGAATAAGGCAAAAGCTTTAAAACATTCCTGAGATCTAGAACCTCAGAAAGACTTCTTGCAAACATTTAGTTACAATTAAAAGAACATGAAATTATAACAAGAGAGATAAAAAATTAAGAACATGAAAAACTAAAAGAAAATATAGTAAAATGGGGGCCACACAGACCCAGAGCCACACAGACTCCCCTTAAATAACAGCAAAAATGTAGAGCTCAATCATAGGTGCAAGAAAAAAGAAAAGTTTTTAACCTGGATTTAAACATTTCTACATTTAAGGAACATCTAATATCTCCTGGCAGTCTGTTCCAGTTATATGCAGCCCAACAACTAAATGCTGCTTCACCATGTTTAGTTTGGACTCTGGGCTCGACTAGCTGACCTGAGTCCATGGATCTAAGAGATCTACTGGGTTTATATTCTCTAAACATATCTGAGATGTATCCTGGGCCGAACCCATTCAGTGATTTATAGACCAGTAGCAGCACTTTAAATTCTATTCTGTAACTAACTAGAATAACGTATGGTAATGCATGTTAATTAAACTATTCACAATCATGAATTCATTTAAAATAATGATCAATTATAAATGGTACATTTTATCATCAGGGTTAGATTTAATCTAGATTTTAAAACATTATTCAGCTTTATTATTAATATCCTGCAGGATACTTTCACAGAGATGAAGGTCATTACTAGACAAGTACATTTCAGGCAGGCCAGTCGAGCACGTGCACTCTTGTGTGTTCGAAGCCACGTTGTTGTACCTTCGTACCCAAAGCCATTAGGCTCTACAACTCCACCAGGCAGGGACGGCTGACTGTAGCTAAAGACTGAGGGTTCTAATGTAGCCATGTGTTTACATACCTGTATGTACATGCATGTGCTAATGTATATATATGTGTATGTATTTGCATATGTGTATATGTATGTATATGTGCATATATATATATACAGTGTATCACAATAGTGAGTACACCCCTCACATTTCTGCAGATATTTAAGTATATCTTTTCATGGGACAACACTGACAAAATGACACTTTGACACAATGAAAAGTAGTCTTTGTGCAGCTTATATAACAGTGTAAATTTATTCTTCCCTCAAAATAACTCAATATACAGCCATTAATGTCTAAACCACTGGCAACAAAAGTGAGTACACCCCTTAGTGAAAGTTCCTGAAGTGTCAATATTTTGTGTGGCTACCATTATTTCCCAGAACTGCCTTAACTCTCCTGGGCATGGAGTTTACCAGAGCTTCACAGGTTGCCACTGGAATGCTTTTCCACTCCTCCATGACGACATCACGGAGCTGGCGGATATTCGAGACTTTGCGCTCCTCCACCTTCCGCTTGAGGATGCCCCAAAGATGTTCTATTGGGTTTAGGTCTGGAGACATGCTTGGCCAGTCCATCACCTTTACCCTCAGCCTCTTCAATAAAGCAGTGGTCGTCTTAGAGGTGTGTTTGGGGTCATTATCATGCTGGAACACTGCCCTGCGACCCAGTTTCCGGAGGGAGGGGATCATGCTCTGCTTCAGTATTTCACAGTACATATTGGAGTTCATGTGTCCCTCAATGAAATGTAACTCCCCAACACCTGCTGCACTCATGCAGCCCCAGACCATGGCATTCCCACCACCATGCTTGACTGTAGGCATGACACACTTATCTTTGTACTCCTCACCTGATTGCCGCCACACATGCTTGAGACCATCTGAACCAAACAAATTAATCTTGGTCTCATCAGACCATAGGACATGGTTCCAGTAATCCATGTCCTTTGTTGACATGTCTTCAGCAAACTGTTTGCGGGCTTTCTTGTGTAGAGACTTCAGAAGAGGCTTCCTTCTGGGGTGACAGCCATGCAGACCGATTTGATGTAGTGTGCGGCGTATGGTCTGAGCACTGACAGGCTGACCCCCCACCTTTTCAATCTCTGCAGCAATGCTGACAGCACTTCTGCGCCTAGCTTTCAAAGACAGCAGTTGGATGTGACGCTGAGCACGTGCACTCAGCTTCTTTGGACGACCGACGCAAGGTCTGTTCTGAGTGGAACCTGCTCTTTTAAAACGCTGGATGATCTTGGCCACTGTGCTGCAGCTCAGTTTCAGGGTGTTGGCAATCTTCTTGTAGCCTTGGCCATCTTCATGTAGCGCAACAATTCGTCTTTTAAGATCCTCAGAGAGTTCTTTGCCATGAGGTGCCATGTTGGAACTTTCAGTGACCAGTATGAGAGAGTGTGAGAGCTGTACTACTAAATTGAACACAACTGCTCCCTATGCACACCTGAGACCTAGTAACACTAACAAATCACATGACATTTTGGAGGGAAAATGACAAGCAGTGCTCAATTTGGACATTTAGGGGTGTAGTCTCTTAGGGGTGTACTCACTTTTGTTGCCGGTGGTTTAGACATTAATGGCTGTATATTGAGTTATTTTGAGGGAAGAATAAATTTACACTGTTATATAAGCTGCACACAGACTACTTTTCATTGTGTCAAAGTGTCATTTTGTCAGTGTTGTCCCATGAAAAGATATACTTAAATATCTGCAGAAATGTGAGGGGTGTACTCATTTTTGTGATACACTGTATATATATATATATATATATATATATATATATATATATATATATATACTGTATATACTGTATATGGCTATATTGGCCTCATTGTGCAATATTGTCACATGTCACTTTACTATTTAATAATTTAATTACTATTCAATCTTTACACTGTAACTACACCTCATGCATCTTTACAGTTACCAGTTATCCATTTTATGTAAAATACAAGAAATACTCAGTTCTAGTTTCTGTTTGCTTTTGTTTTGTTTGGTACTGTTAATTATCTGTTAATTAATTGTCTGTCTGTCTGTCTGTCTGTCTGTCTGTCTGTCTGTCTGTCTGTCTGTCTGTCTGTCTGTCTGTATATCCGTCTGTCTATCTATCTATCAATCTGTCTGTCTATCTATCTATCTGTCTGTCTGTCTATCTATCTGTCTGTCTGTCTATCTATCTATCTATCTATCTATCTATCTATCTATCTATCTATCTATCTATCTATCTATCTATCAATCTGTCTGATCAATCTGTCTGTCTGTCTATCTATCTATCAGTCTGTCTGTCTGTCTATCTGTCTGTGTGTCTATCTATCTATCTATCTATCTATCTATCTATCTATCTATCTATCTATCTATCTATCTATCTATCTATCTTTCTGTCAGTCTGTCTGTCTGTCTATCTGTCTGTCTGTCTGTCTATCTATCAATCTATCAATCTGTCTGTCTGTCTATCTATCAATCTATCTGTCTATCTATCTATCAATCTGTCTGATCAATCTGTCTGTCTATCTATCTATCAGTCTGTCTGTCTGTCTGTCTGTCTATCTGTCTGTGTGTCTATCTATCTGTCTGTCTGTCTGTCTATCTGTCTGTCTGTCAGTCAGTCTGTCTCTGTCTGTCTATCTATCTATCTATCTATCTATCTATCTATCTATCTATCTATCTATCTATCTATCTATCTATCTATCTATCTGTCTATTTATTTGTCTGTCTATCTATCAATCTACAGTATCTATCTAGCACGTGCAGAATGAGGCCTGAGATTGTCTTGCTCAAATAACCGCATGCAGGGTACTATGCCGTGTGCACTGATGCTTCTCTATATCGTAATAGATGTTTATTTTTGCACCTATCGCCTTTCAAATCAATCAAAGGGTCACTGCAGATCAATACAGGGTTATACTGACTCCTCACCTGATCAATATAAGTGGAACATTTTCATACTGATAGGAGTGATCCCTTCCAGGATGACAATACCTTGGGGGGTTAAGGTCTGGGGGTATATAGAACTTTTTGCACTGAAAAAATAGTATTTTTTCACATCCCCATTCATAACACGACACCTTACACTGAAATATAAGGAGTAAAATCTTTCAGAAATTCTTTTTTCCTGCAGTGTTTGGTGACTCCAGATCCTGTCTATGTTTTTAATATTTATTTTCCATAATAAATGTAGAATAATGAGGTTAAAATCCATGTTTTAGTCACTCAGTCCTGTTACCCTCACATATTCATCCTTCTGATGTGGAAAATGTGGAAATATTCTCATCAATCAAGTCACACTGTGAATAGAAATGTTCATTATCTGCATCTACTGAAGCTCACGGGAAGAGCATTAGTAGGTTCTTCTTCCCCCCCTGTATGTTTGATAATATTGTAACTCTGACTGAGAAGATTCATCTCCATGTTCATTCCTGTTACCCACATTTATTCTTTTGATTTTGTGATAAATCACTAGACTCTGCCTGGTGTTCTCGTGCTTTTAGCATGTTCTCCATTCTGCTCAATTTCATGTATTTACTAATTCTAGGTTAAAAACACTTTCAGTCCTGTTACTCTATACAGCTCATCTTCCACTTAGAGACCTTGTAACAATGAGACGAAGGTGCCTGAGATTGAACCAAACACATTCTGAGTAGTGAAGTGTGTGTGTTACTAGGGCAGTTGTAGCCTAGCGATTAAGGTTCTAGACTAGTATTCAGAAGGTCACTGGTTCAGGACCCACCACTGCCAGGCAGGTTGCTGCTGTTTGGCCCTTGAGCAAGGCCCTTAATCCTCAATTGCTCAGATTGTATACTGTCACACCATTGTAAGTCGCTTTGAATAAAGGCGTCTGCTAAATGCCAAAAATGTAAATGTACTAGATTCAGTGTTAAACAAAGATAAAAAATTACGTTTCATTTAATCCAGTTACTTCACCTGAATGGCACTCGTCTGGTGGAACGGCGCTTATAGAATGAATAGAGCAGTAGAGATTTGTTGATCTGATTTGGGCGTGGCGTGTTTGAAGTGTTAGAGCTTTGTACAGATTAGATGTTCACATGGTTGGAGCAGACAGGTGACAGACGCCCTCCCATTACTTTGCATCACATTTGTTTGCCCAGCTCTGTAGAGTCTGTACAGATTTACATAAATATCTATGCAGACGGTCCAGTCCATGCTGTATAGACTCGTATACATGGTGCACAGTGGCTCTTATGGCCAGTCTATAGGGGTTCATGAATGTAAGACAGATGTGCTTAGAGAGGTACACACAGTGACACTTAAGATAGATAGACAGATAGTTACATAAATAAACAGACAGACATACAGAGATAGATAGATAGATAGATAGATAGATAGATAGATAGATAGATAGATAGATAGATAGATAGATAGATAGATAGATAGATAGATAGATAGATAGACAGACAGACAGACAGATAGACAGACAGCTCGATAGATAGATAGATACAGTGCCTTGCAAAAGTATTCAGCCCCCTTGAACTTTTCAACCTTTTGCCACATTTCAGGCTTCAAACATAACGATATGAAATTTAAATTTTTTGTGAAGAATCAACAACAAGTGGGACACAATCGTGAAGTGGAACGAAATTTATTGGATATTTTAAACTTTTTTTAGAAATAAAAAACTGAAAAGTGGGGCGTGCAATATTATTCAGCCCCCTTGCGTTAATACTTTGTAGCGCCACCTTTTGCTGCGATTACAGCTGCAAGTCGCTTGGGGTATGTCTCTATCAGTTTTGCACATCGAGAGACAGAAATTTTTGCCCATTCTTCCTTGCAAAACAGCTCGAGCTCAGTGAGGTTGGATGGAGAGCGTTTGTGAACAGCAGTTTTCAGCTCTTTCCACAGATTCTCGATGGGATTCAGGTCTGGACTTTGACTTGGCCATTCTAACACCTGGATACGTTTATTTGTGAACCATTCCATTGTAGATTTTGCTTTATGTTTTGGATCATTGTCTTGTTGGAAGATAAATCTCCGTCCCAGTCTCAGGTCTTTTGCAGACTGCAACAGGTTTTCTTCCAGAATGGTCCTGTATTTGGCTCCATCCATCTTCCCATCAATTTTAACCATCTTCCCTGTCCCTGCTGAAGAAAAGCAGGCCCAAACCATGATGCTGCCACCACCATGTTTGACAGTGGGGATGGTGTGTTCAGGGTGATGAGCTGTGTTGCTTTTATGCCAAACATAACGTTTTGCATTGTGGCCAAAAAGTTCGATTTTGGTTTCATCTGACCAGAGCACCTTCTTCCACATGTTTGGTGTGTCTCCCAGGTGACTTTTTATAGATATCTTTGAGAAATGGCTTTCTTCTTGCCACTCTTCCATAAAGGCCAGATTTGTGCAGTGTACGACTGATTGTGTCCTATGGACAGAGTCTCCCACCTCAGCTGTAGATCTCTGCAGTTCATTCAGAGTGATCATGGGCCTCTTGGCTGCATCCCTGATCAGTCTTCTCCTTGTTTGAGCTGAAAGTTTAGAGGGACGGCCGGGTCTTGGTAGATTTGCAGTGGTCTGATACTCCTTCCATTTCAATATGATCGCTTGCACAGTGCTCCTTGAGATGTTTAAAGCTTGGGAAATCTTTTTGTATCCAAATCCGGCTTTAAACTTCTCCACAACAGTATCTCGGACCTGCCTGGTGTGTTCCTTGGTCTTCATGATGCTCTCTGCGCTTTAAACAGAACTCTGAGACTGTCACAGAGCAGGTGCATTTATACGGAGACTTGATTACACACAGGTGGATTCTATTTATCACCATCAGTCATTTAGGTCAACATTGGATCATTCAGAGATCCTCACTGAACTTCTGGAGTGAGTTTGCTGCACTGAAAGTAAAGGGGCTGAATAATATTGCACGCCCCACTTTTTAGTTTTTTATTTCTAAAAAAAGTTTAAAATATCCAATAAATTTCGTTCCACTTCACGATTGTGTCCCACTTGTTGTTGATTCTTCACAAAAAATTACAATTTCATATCGTTATGTTTGAAGCCTGAAATGTGGCAAAAGGTTGAAAAGTTCAAGGGGGTTGAATACTTTTGCAAGGCACTGTAGATAGATAGATAGATAGATAGATAGATAGATAGATAGATAGATAGATAGACAGACACAGAGATATATAGACAGACAGATAGATAGACAGACAGACAGACAGACAGACAGATAGATAGATAGATAGATTGACAGACAGATCGATAGATAGATAGACAGACACAGAGATATATAGACAGACAGACAGACAGATAAATAGATAGACAGACAGACAGACAGATAGATAGATAGACAGATCGATAGATAGACAGATAGATAGATAGACAGGCAGACAAAAATATGTTGGAGTTTATTTATAGTGGATTATTAAATTCATGTGTTGATGTCGAGGCCCTGCCATGTTCCAACAACCTAAACTTGGGATTCACTATCAAAGACTGATCTTCACCACACAAGGTCATGGAAGTGTACCATGTCCCTATGAAAGATTTACACCGATGTTATGGCATTAGAAAAGATGGTGAAAAGGTGGACAATATAACCACCTTCCTAATATTGTTTTGGCTCCCCTTGCTGCCAAAACAGCGCCGACCCCTCGATGCATGGACTCCACTAGACCCATAAAGGTGTGCTGTGGTATCTGGCACCAAGATGTCAGCAGCAGATCCTTTAACTCCTGTAAGTTGTGAGGTGTGGCCTCCATGGATTGGACTTGTTCGTCCAGCACGTCCCACAGATGCTCGATCGGATCGAGATCTGGGGAATCTGGAGGCCTAGTCAACACCTCAAACTGGTTGTTGTGCTCCACAAACCGTTCCTGAAGCATTTTAGCTTTGTGGCAGGGCGCCACAGTTATCAGGGAATACCGTCTCCATGAAAGGGTGAACATGGTCTGCAACAATGCTTAGGTAGGTGCTACGTGTCAAAGTAACATCCACATGGATGGCAGGACATCACCCAAAGCATCACACTGCATCCGGCGGCTCGCCTTCTTCACAATGGTCATAATGTTATGCCTGGTCGGTGTATTTATGCTCACCAAGCAGGAAATGAACATTTCTTAAGAGTTTGACCTCCACCCATCCACTTGGTGCAGATTTTAAGCAAATTTAAGTGCATATTTGTTTTATTTTGATTTCATAACTCCCTAGATCTTAAAGAATCCTGGAGGAATCAGTCTGTAGTGTTTTTATGAGCCTTATGTATTTCTTTTATAATTTTACATTTACATTTGCAGCATTTAGCAAAGTGACCTACAATAATGATTGAATACATTTTGAGCAACTGTGGGTTAAAGGCCCAAAAGCAGGAACTTTGCGTTGGAAGGGCTTGAACCCGCAACCTCATAATTACTACTTCAGTACCTTAACCACTGAGCTACCGTCTACATGTCTACATGTACGTGTCCTCTGAGCTGGAAGCCCTGACTATTACAGAAGCTGTTCTTGTTTTATGTTTATGTACAGTGTATTTGTCAATTATTAAGACTTAGATGAAGATCAGATCACGTGTTCTGAGCGAGAACTAATCAGAAGCTTTACGAGCGTTTTTTCCTGGAACAGAGCTGATAGTAACACAGATAAACCGAGGCTGAACCGTTTAAGTCTTTTGATCATCTACTTTATCTGAATTTCTCACTGATAAGGCTTTTAGAACACCTTAAGCCTGAAGATGGTTTATAATACATAATAAGAGGAATTCATTCTGTGTGATTTAGAATATAAGGCTGATTATTCTAGTTAACTTCTACACAGTAATGTTGAAAATACTCAACGTCAGTCGGTTCTGGGAGTGGCGTCGAGTTTAAAAGGCGTTGAGTTTTAAGGTATTTTTTCCCATAAGGATGTTTGGGAAACCTGTTAATTAGTGGTGGGCGGATTGATTCAAATATCAATATTATCGATTCTAGTGTAGCATGTTTCTCCCGTTTCATCAGAAAGTAAAGATCATGTGTGTACAGACTCGCTCCTCTCACATCTTACATGCTCACCTCTCTCCTCCCCTCCGGCTCTGCTGTGTTTTGTTGTGGTACCGTCACATGGTTATGTTTTTGAATACTTTGCTTTGCAGATACAGAAATTGGGGCGATTTTATGGAAATAATAGTGTAAACTATATGTACGTAAAGTACGGCCGCACCTTACGCACATGAATCTGAGCATGCGCAGTGAGGCTCTTATTCCCCGTGTTTGTGTTTTGATGAATGCGAGCTCTTTTCTTTTCACTTTGTGATTATAAATGTAAACAGAATAGCATCGATTTTTATTTTAAATGAACAAGGACACGTATATTCGGTCACTATTAAAAATGTACAAATTTATTCACCCAGCAAACACAACTATGTGGTACAAGTTAGCCGCTTTGTGGTGATACACCATGATGGTAGCGCTGTGAGAAAGTAAATCACCAGAAACAAGAATTTATTTACAACCCTACTGAGAGCAGCTACTTACAAAAATTTATGTATTACAATAACACACTTAAAGGTCATGAAAATTCATTTACATTTAGCAATTTGATGATGCATCTACCTTAATTATTAAAAAGTGTCGGTATCGGTATCGGCAATACTGGCCCTGTATTTACTTGGTATCAGATGGATAACAAATTTTGCAGTATCGCACACCACTACTGTTAATGCATTCCAAAAGCTGATTCTCACCATTTCTCAGAAGTAACACAAGTTTGAAAGTGAAACAGGGAGGAAAATCCAGATAAACACAGATACATGTGGAGCTGTAACCCTGGATCTGATGCTTATTCCACACTGATGCAGATTCGTCTCATATTCACACTTTGATGATGTTTTATCGCTCAAGTCGAGCGTTGAACAAAGAGTTACAAAAGGTACAAATTTCTTGGAGAAGGGCGTCAAAGTTCAAAGATTTCCTGTTTAAAAGACGTCGAGTTACAAGGTACCACAGGCATCACGGTGGCTCGGTGGGTAGCACTGTCGCCTCACAGCAAGAAGGTCCAGAGTTCGATCCCCAGGTGGGGCGGTCCGGGTCCTTTCTGTGTGGAGTTTGCATGTTCTCCCCTTGTCCGTGTGGGTTTCCTCCAGGTGCTCCGGTTTCCTCCCACAGTCCAAAGACATGCGAGTGAGGTGAATTGGAGACACTAAATTGTTCGATGTAACCTTGTGAACTGGTGAATCTTGTGTAATGAGTAACTACCGTGTCTGTCATGAATGTAACCAAAGTGTAAAACATGACGTTAAAATTCTAATAAACAAACAAGGTACCACATATACAGCATCATTATTTACCCAAAATGATTGGTAACGTGGGTAAGTTACCTTAATGTTTTAAATATGTACTTAAAAGTGTGTTTTTAATGATCTGTACCCCTGTGCAAGGTGAATAATTAAGACCAGCTGAAGCAGTAATGAGGAGAAGACAAGTGTGTTCAGAGCACTGAGGAGAACATTTTTACAAGGGAAAAATCTCCATGGTTGGAGACCTGCAAATGTTAGCATTTTAGGGTCGCCAAGTCGCCAGAGTTATAATAACAAAGCCAATTTCATGCCAGCTAACAGTTTGGAAGGGATGTGAGAAGGAAGCAGTTCTCTTAAACAAAGGCAACTGAGGTTGTTTATACATTACTGGAACTTTTCATTTATTGTCATTATATAATACAGGGTTGTGCAGTGTAACAAAACACTGTCAGGCTACAACTCTAGTGCAGATATAAGAAAAACAATAGTGCAAAGACTAGGGGAGAAGGGATGAGGGGGACACGGTGCATTCACAAAGACAAAGGTATCGACTTGAACTGTGGTATCTGGTCTGATGAGATTGAGATTTATAACAACAAACTTGTCACATTTGGCATAAATGCAGGTTGGTTTTGCTGGCAAAGGGAGGCTGGACAAAGCACTAAAAGCAGGGATGTTAGAAATTGTGACTTGGTTTAGTTTCAAAATATCTGGAATCTTACACTGATTAGGCATAACATTATGACCACCTTCCTAATATTGTGTTGGTCAATTTTTTGCTGCGAAATCAGCCCTGTAACTGTGCTTCTCTGTGTATTCTGACACCTTTCCATCAGAACCAGCATGAACTCCCATCCTGCATCAGTGAGTCTTGGCCGCCCATGACACTGTCGCCGGTTTACCGCTGTTCTTTCCTTGGACCACTTTTGATAGGTACTGACCACTGCAGACCGGGAACACCCAACAAGAGCTGCAGTTTTGGAGATGCTCTGACCCGGTCATGTAGCCATCACAATCTGGCCCTCGTCAAACTCGCTCAGATCTGGTCCATTTTTCCTGCTTCTAACATCAACTTTGAGGATAAAATGTTCACTTGCTGCCTAATATATCCCCCCCACTAACAGGTGCCGTGATGAAGAGATAATCAGTGTTATTCACTTCACCTGTCAGTGCTCATAGTGTTATGCCTGGTCGGTGTATTTATTGATTGTATTTTTTAGGAATTTCTTGATGAAGGGTGTCAAGTTTCAAAGATTTTGAGTTTAGGGGACGTCGAGTTACAAGGTACCGCTGTATTGTTATGAAAATAGGTGATACTAAGTTTACCAGCCCTAATTCAGCCTTGAATCTTTATCAAGGTTGCTAATAATTCAGGAGCTGACTCTATTTAACAAAGAATCATACTGACCACATCATGAATGCAGTTGTTTGTGATTATGATTTTTCCGGGAACCAGTCCTGCAGTTATAAGAGCATTAACAGGCATGTGGCTCCTTCAGTACACTGAGCTCTGGGTTATGAATAAGACGTGTTTGCTCACCTGTGTTGTCTGACACTTGTGTTTCAGTCACCCATGATGGATCTAACATGCTGGGACAGAGTCAGAGCTCAGTCAGTAGTTTTAATGTTTTTGGTATTTTAGTGCTGCTGTGGCCAAACAAATGTGACATCAGTCAAACATGCAAACGTGTGATGAATAATGAATCTATCACTGGTGTGTTTGCTTTTCTGTAATGATGCCAGTCAGCTGGTATACCGCAGGTTGGTTAACCTGGCTGGCTCAGGTGCATTTAGTGACAGTGGTAGCATAGTGGGTAGGGCTTTAAGGTATCTATTGGAAGACTGTCGACTGTTGAGCTCTTAAGCAAGGCTCTTCTTTCTTTCTCGACTACAAGGGTGCTATACAACGGCTAAACAAGCTGCAACATGAGAAGAAACATTTCATTGTACTGCACACGTCTACACGTACGAGGGTTGTTCTAGAAGCGTCGTACCAACTTTTTAATGCCGTCAGCAAACAATGTTTTTGGTTGAGCTCATAATCACTGATGCGCCGCTACTTTCACATCATCATCACATGAAAATCTTCTTCCCCTTAAAGCTTCTTGAGCGTCCAAACAGGTGGAAATCAGATGGAGCTAAATCCAGACTATAAGCGTCTCTCAGTCTCTCAGACACGACCGATTACTCCTCCTCCCTCACGTCCTCACCGCTTATAACCACAATATAACAGTGTGGAAACTTTTTGAAGATCCCGCGTATATATGACAAATAAAGCCGTTCCAGCTTGTACTTGTGCATTTAAACTTTTCACTGTTTCTCAAAGTGGAAAAAGACACAGCAGCGCTGCTGGAGTTTTTAAATACCGCGTCCACACACTGTCCACTCTATTAGACACTCCTACCTAGTTGCTCCACCTTGTAGATGTAAAGTCAGAGACGATCGCTCATCTATTGCAGCTGTTTGAGTCGGTCATCTTCTAGACCTTCATCAGTGGTCACAGGACGCTGCCCACAGGGCGCTGTTGGCTGGATATTTTTGGTTGATGGACTGTTCTCAGTCCAGCAGTGACAGTGAGTTGTTTAAAAACTCCAGCAGCGCTGCTGTGTCTGATCCACACATACCAGCACAACACACACTAACACACCACCACCATGTCAGTGTCACTGCAGTGCTGAGAATGATCCACCACCCAAATAATACCTGCTCTGTAGTGGTCCTGTGGGGGTCCTGACCATTGAAGAACAGGGTGAAAGGCGGTAACAAAGCATGTAGAGACACAGATGGACTACAGTCAGTAATTGTAGACCTACAAAGTGCTTCTATATGGTAAGTGGAGCTGATCAAATGGACAGTGAGTGTAGAAACAAGGAGGTGGTTTTAATGTTATGGCTGATTGGTGTAAATTCACCTTGTTTAACCTGTGATTCTGAAGTATAAATATTTACCGTCATTTTTAGAATGCGCTCTGATCTCATAAGCCATTAAACATAATGTCCTACGATACAGTCTGCTAATGATTCTATTAATGGCCAGTCTCCGTCTCTTCCGCAACCACAGAGTTACAGACATGCCCTCATCCAAACAGATTACAATCGTTTGAAAGCTGACCCCACTGCAAACGACTGGCACGGGAACAATAGCACCGATTGTCGGCTCTCGTTCCTCCTTTTTTATTTTTATTTTATTTCTTTAGAGGTAGACTAGAAACTCTAACCATTCTAAAGTCTTCCAGGAACTTTGGTGACCATTCAAGATCTGATACATAATAGCTCCTTTCATTAGCGCTTGTTCAGGGGTTGGTAGAGAAACTCGATCCGTTAACCCTTCACTGCTTGTCCCGCAGAGCATGGTGGCCGAGCTGTGTTCCGGACCCTGCATGGCTCTCGAGATCTGCGGCACCGACGCGCCCAGGGCGTTCAGGGAGGTCTGCGGTCCGGCCGACCCGGTGAGTGAAAGAATGATTCTTTTCTACGGGAGTCGTAAACTGTGTTTATGGTTTACTGCCACCTGTCCCATGATGCATTGCGTGTTGCTGTCAGAATGCAGCGTTTCTCAGGCCTGTGTGTTTATTTCACAGAAAGTTTGTATTGAAGGGCAAAAACCACTGGACCCCTGGCAGTACAGCCGAGTACCGAGCACTTTATTAAGAACACCTACACCGATCAGGCATAACAATGTTTCACTCACTGTCCATTTTATCAGCTCCACTTACCATATAGAAGCACTTTGTTCTACAATTACTGACTGTAGTCCATCTGTTTCTCTACATGCTTTGTTAGCCCCCTTTCATGCTGTTCTTCAATGGTCAGGACCCCCACAGGACCACCACAGATCAGGTATTATTTAGGTGGTGGATCATTCTCAGCACTGCAGTGACACTGACATGGTGGTGGTGTGTTAGTGTGTGTTGTGCTGGTATGTGTGGATCAGACACAGCAGCACTTTCACTGCTGGACTGAGAATAGTCACCAAACAAAACTATTCAGCCAACAGCGCCCCGTGGGCAGCATCCTGTGACCACTGATGAAGGTCTAGAAGATGAGCGACTCAAACAGCAGCAATAGATGAGCGATCGTCTCTGACTTTACACCTACAAGGTGGACCGACTAGATAGGAGCGTCTAATAGAGTGGACAGTGAGAGGACACGGTGTTTAAAAACTCCAGCAGCACTGCTGTGTCTGATCTACTCATACCAGCACAACACACACTAACACACCACCACCATGTCAGTGTCACTGCAGTGCTGAGAATGATCCACCACCCAAATAATACCTGCTCTGTAGTGGTCCTGTGAGGGTCCTGACCACTGAAGAACAGCATGAAAGGGGGGTAACAAAGCATGCAGAGAAACAGATGGACTACAGTCAGTAATTGTAGAACTACAAAGCACTTCTATATGGTAAGTGGAGCTGATAAAATGGACAGTGAGTGTAAAAACAAGGAGGTGGTTTTAATGTTATGGCTGATCCATTCATTTTACAAGCTCTATGTTCCATACAGAGGAACCCCAAAGAACCCAATATTATATCTCAGCACTCCTTCGAAACACTTGGGAGAGTATCAGGTACAGCAGTGTTGTTAGTTTTTTTTTTAGCACCTCAGTGACACTATGTAAAGCATATAGGTATAGGGTGTCCACGGATACACCTATGTTTACATTTTCAGCATTTAGCAGAATTACAATTTTCATTGAAAGCAGTTTGAGCGATTGAGGGTTAAGGGTCTTGCTCAGGGGTCCAACAGTGGCAGCCGTGGCAGTGATGGGGATTCACGTACCTTAAATGCTGAGCTACCACTGGGCTGGCTTTACCACTGGCTTTAATCGTAACTTCAAAATGGTCCCATCGATAGAATTACACGTTTAGTTAATTGTAGGATTGGAAGATATACTGGTGTAGATACGTGACTTTTGTTCAAACTCAGACATGATCAAGACAAACCCAAACACAAATATATCTAAATATAACAAAATTAAGTTTTAAATCATTTTTTTGAAGAGTTGCTCTTTAATTAAAAGGTATTTGTTAATTAGGTAGGGGGTACTGACAGGGGTAATAACAGGGGTACTGACAGGGTTACTTTAAATTCATTTACCTTTTTATTTCCCACCTGAACACCTTGCCCGAGCACCTTGCCCGAGCACCTTGTTTAATATCACCAGCACCCGTTAGTTACTTCTTACATTTCACAGCCTGCCATGCTCAGTAAAAGCCGGCCCTGTATCAGTATCAGCCAGGTGAAACGCACACTGTCCTTTGTCGTTTAGCCGGTTCAGTCATGTAGAACACACGAGTCCTCGCTGACCTCCGTTCATGCTTTTGTATTTGTTACCAAACTGCAGGAAGTGTAAAGTTATAATGCTGTTTACTATAGTACCACTAACGATCTGGATTCTACCAGCCACCAACATGCTAATCAATCAGTCCAATAATTCACTGGACTTAAGCATCATTCTACAATTTTATCCAAATCTGCTTACAGTTATGACTGAACACAATTTGAACAGTTGAAAGTCAAAGGCCAACAGAGGCAACTTGGTGGTGGTGGGGTTTAAACTAGCAACCTTTTGATTACCAGTCCAGTACGTTAACATACTACCTACCTGATCAGCTGCCTCAGTAGAGAGGATTCTAATAAGACATCAAACTCATAAGTCAGATTATTTAGACGCTCTACTTAGACAGAGATTACAACGATTATGTCACTGTAGTTTTAGCTCACTAAGCTCACACAGTTCAAACTGACTGGCTGACAGCTAACGTCTCCCTCCGTGTACCGAAAACGGTTAAACTGTCCTTGACGAGCATAAATTTACAAATAAATGACACTTGTATAATTACGCCTTTATGCACATTAAACATCAACAAGAATGTTTTACATTTGAAAAGAACTCCGTTGGTTGCTCCACATTATATTCGTCCACCATGTTTATATCCCTCGTCATTCAGTCAGATCATCACTCAGAATTAAGGCGCCTCAGTAGGAGCATTTTAAGGGAGCTAAGAATTTAGACACGCCCTCTTCTCAGGAGTGTAGGATGATCTAAAATGCATCTATGTAGAGAGAGAACTAGGTTTTCGGACACACCCTAAGACAACACGAGTAATAACAAAATCCAGTTCTGAAATGGTTATTCTGTTTACTGAAGATGAACATTTATTCAAAACCTACACAACACATGTAAAAAAAATAATTGCCCACCTACACCCTGTTCAGTGGTTTTGAAGGTGTAAAAATGATCTCTAAGATTACAGTATTATAAAGTTCCAATTATATATACACCGACCAGGCATAACAGCACTGACAGGTGAAGTGAATAACACTGATTATCTCTTCATCACGGCATTCGTTACTGGGTGGGATATATATTAGTGGGGGGGGGGGGGGGGGGAATATATAAGGCAGCAAGTGAACATTTTATCCTCAGAGTTCATGTTAGAAGCAGGAAAAATGGGCGAGCGTGAGGATTTGAGCGAGTTTGACGAGGGCCAAACTGTGATGGCTAGACGACTGGGTCAGAGCATCTCCAAAACTGCAGCTCTTGTGGGGTGTGTCCCGGTCTGCAGTGGTCAGTATCTATCAAAAGTGGTCCAAGGAAGGAACAGTGGTAAACCGGCGACAGGGTCATGGGCGGCCAAGGCTCATTGATGCTCGTGGGGAGCGAAGGCTGGCACATGTGGTCCGATCCAACAGACGAGCTACTGTAGCTCACACTGCTGAAGAAGTTAATGCTGGTTCTGATAGAAAGGTGTCAGAATACACAGAGCAGCACAGTTACAGGGCTGTTTTGGCAGCAAAAGGGGGACCAACACAATATTAGGAAGGTGGTCATAATGTTATATCTGATAGGTGTATAAATATATTGATTCGTCCAGGCATTTAAGTCTGTCTTTATTTATAAACTATAATCTATTTCATTTGGATTGGCCAAGCTATAGTTGTCTGTTGTGGTAAAGAAAAGAGCATTTTGGTTTTATTTAAACAGAAAACATGAACCATGTGACCTTCAGTCTTCACCCTGCTGTCACCATCATCATCAGCCTTACTGGTTTTGTAAGCGGTGGATTCATCAGTCCAGTACCAGTAATGTCTCAGATAGAGCAGAGTTCTCCAGCCCTGTATTCTAATAATAACAGTGTTAATGGTTCCTGCCCCGGTACACTGGCCACTCTTATATTATGTAACCCAGTGGAAAATGGGCAGGATCAGTTGATGTAATAATATTGGTTCGGAATGTTCACTGACAACAGATGAACAGCAAGACGAACCAACCACCCACCGGGACGGAGTATTTATGGAAACTTCAGGATATCAAGGAAAACTAGGGCCAGACCTGCTCCTCACACACTGGTTCATGTTAGTGGTGTGATGTGTACGTGTATGACAGTTAGGTGTAAGATTGTATAATCCTTCGATTTTATGCTTTGCCAAATGCCAGGTTCATTATCAAAGTCCTTATTAATATAATTAGGGACCTCGTTTTTCAAAAAATCACAGATTTGATGGATTTTTAAAGAAAAGAGCCACATTTCACACCAGTCATTAAATTACACTCATAAACTGAATGAAAGAATAAATAGAAGCTACAAAACACAGCTCAGCTACCTTAATAGTCGAATGTAAACCTAGAACATCCAGTGACGGTATGAGGCCTCATTCAAAATTCAAAAAGTCAAAATTGCGTCCACAGAATCGGTTGTTTCAAACTCACTTACCCGAGTCGTGTTTTTAGCTGCTTTAAACCTCAACATCTTGGATTCATTGGATCGTTTTGACTAAGCGATTGCCAACTGAAGGCGGCACGGTGGCTCAGTGGGTAGCACTGTCGCCTCACAGCAAGAAGGTCCTGGGTTCGATCCCCAGGCGGGGCTGTCCGGGTCCTTTCTGTGCGTGGGTTTCCTCCGGGAGATCCGGTTTCCTCCCAAAGTCCAAAAACATGCAGTCAGGTTAACTAGAGATACAGAATTGCCCTATAGGTGAATGGGTGTGTGAGTGTTTGCCCTGCGATGGACTGGTGCCCCGTCCAAGGTGTTACTGTGTGCCTTGCGCCCATTGAAAAGTTGGGATAGGCTCCAGATTGGACCCTGATTGGATAAGGGGTTGTGAAAGTGAGTGAGTGATTGCTAACTAAATTGCCGTAGGATTGCTAGGACGTCTCGTAGTGCAAATTAACCAGTATGACACGATTGTCGATCAATGTCAGTCAACCCCATTATGGACATTTTGACTTATTTTTGTTTGTAACTTATGTTATCAGTTATTTTTTGTGTATGCTATGGTAGGATAGGTGCTGCACAGCATAATGGGACTTAGGGACATGGGTTCTAGTTATTTATCTTGATATTTTAAAGATATGAGAAGGTGGAATGTGTACTTTAAATTGTTTTGGGTGTGAGTGGGTGTATGTGTAAGGTGAGTAAGCGGGAGGGTGGCGGTTGGAATGAATGAGTAAATTCGACCTACTATTTTTTGGCAAGTTGTTTCAGCTCTTTCAGGTCGAGTGCTGCCATCTTCCAACTGCAAGTTTCTGCTTTGCTCAATATGAAGTATTCTCTAGGATTCAGATCAAGACTCTTGACAGGCCACTTTTAAAATCAGCCCATGTTTTAGGTGCCTTTGGTTTTGGCTCATTATTCTGCTGCATCACACTGGGCTGTACGTTCTGCACCAGTAGTATCAAAGTCGTATCACTATATTGTGAGGCAGCAAATCAACCTCAAAACAACAGTGAGCAAATTTCTCGACTAAGGGCGTCGAGTTTCAAAGAATTTAAGTTTAGGAGACGTCGAGTTACAAGGTACCGCTGTATTTTATTAAAATATTAATTATTAAGCATTATATTAGCGTGTAGTTTTATTCTGCCACCAGTAGAGCAGAACTTCACATTATTATTGCATACAGTGCAGGTTATAAAAACTGTTCTGCTTTTATGAGCAAAAAACAGCATAATGGTTCTGATTATTATAATATTAATGTTATATCCTGTTCAGAGTTGCAATGCGTCCGGTTTCCCCAGAATCACTGAGCGCAATACAGTAGTAACACACTATGGCTTGCAGACCCTCATCCATACTTCACCCTAATGCCAACCTGCCCCCCCCCCCCCCCCCCCCCCCCCCCCATCCCCAGTGTCATAAAATTAGTGCCAGTTATGCTGAAACATGTCGTGTTTCTTGTCATGCTTTATTTATCGGTTTATAATTGGTCAGGAATGGTGCCAAATCAGCCACGCAGACCAGAAGAAAGAAAAGAAGAAAGAAAAAAGCAGGTTGTGCTTCGAAAGGTCAGCGAGTACCCGGGTGTGTCGGTCGCGGTTTATAACAGCCACTTTCTCCTCAGGTAAACGTTCAGCCGCTCATCATCTGTCGGCTGCTTATATAAGCACAATGAAGACGGAATGAACTCATTTACTAAAGCCTGTAATCTGCTGCCTTGCTGTGTAAAACTGCCTTCATAAGTCAGAATGAAATGTACATTTTCATTTTCGGTGTTTAGCAGGCGCCTTTATCCAAAGTGACTTGCAGTACTGTGACTTTATACAGTCTAAGCAATTCAGGGTTAAATGCCTTGCTCAAGGGCCCAACAGCAGCAACTTGGCAGTGGTGGGGCTTGAACCAGCAACTTTCTGATTACTAGTCCAGTACCTTAACCACTAGGCTACAACTGCCCTAAATCTGAATTTAATCACATACTTCTGGTTGGCCTGTTTCTGTCAGCTTTAGTGGCTCGACTGTGTGCATTTGATAATATTTTATGCCCTGGGTTAGTTAGATATATGGTTAGATATCCGAGCAGAACAATGTTACATGTTCTAGAAAGTATTTCTGTAAAAGGACAGACTGATTCAGTAAATGTGCATTTACATGAGAGGTGTTTTGCGCTTCGCTCACCACAAGCATCAACGCAAATCGGCTTGAGCAGTAAAACATCGTCAAAGTGTGAATATGAGCCGAATCTGCATTTGTATGGAACAAATTTCCTCCCTGTTTCACTTTTAAACTTGTGTTACAGCTCGAGCTTCTGAGAAATGCTGAGAATCAGAATCAGCTTCTCCCAGAGTCTAAAACGCTTCTGGTTCAAAATAAAGCTTAACGTGGTTTAATGTAGTAAAAGAAGGAGACAGGAGCACTAAACTTCATCCTCTTCATTATTACTGCTCATAAGTCACATTAAGTTTTGTTCACAGTACGGTTTGTTTGTACGGCCTGAGTCGCTTTTACCGCATCATATCAAACAGTTTGTCTCATTGGAGGAGCTTTGAAAAGATCAGCAGCAAACTGGGTCGTGTTGATATTAATTAATGGGGTGGGCAGCACGGTGGCTAAGTGGGTAGCACTGTCTCCTCACAGCAAGAAGGTCCTGTGTTCGATTCCCAGGTGGGGCGGTCTGGGTCCTTTCTGTGTGGAGTTTGCATGTTCTCCCCGTGTCCGTGTGGGTTTCTTCCAGGAGCTCCGGTTTCCTCCCACAGTCCAAAAACGTGCAAGTGAGAATATAACCTTGTGAAGCGATGAATCTTGTGTAACTACCGTTCCTGTCATGGATGTAACCAAAGTTTAAAACATGACGTTAAAATCCTAATAAACAAACAAACAAACAAACGAAAGAATGGGGTAGAGGGGTGTAACAATATGGTGTGTGTGTATATGTGACTGTATAAATGTGATAGTTCTATTTTATGCAGCGCCAGGTTTGCCACTTCTGGCCTCGTTCACCAGCGCTTCAGGTTGACAGATTTATTTGAATGCCGTAATGTCTGCTGGAGAATCCTGTTCAACACTCCCTCACTCACACACCGCCGGCGTTTGCATAAATCGCCGCTCTCACCAGGTAGCCATGGGAATAGGCAAAGAGGCATAGAGTTCAGACGCCGGGCGCACTTCTGGAGAAATACTAACCTGGTTCACGTTCGTGTTAGTGGCAGGACACACCATGCACGGTTCAGAAGCGGCGCAGGAGCAGAATAGATACTTGAGAGCTATTCAGGATCCAGACAGCTTGCAAGTTTACGTGCAAAAATAAAATGTGATGTCACATGTGATGCGGGCAAGGATGTCCTGGCATCTCTGCAGCTGGTTTCCGTAATAACAGAGTACCAACAACTGCATTACAACCTGTTTTTGCTTGCTGGTGCACAACAGTATCATATACACCGATCAGCCATAACATTAAAACCACCTCCTTGTTTCTACACTCACTGTCCATTTTATCAGCTCCACTTACCATATAGAAGCACTTTGTAGTTCTACAATTACTGACTGTAGTCCATCTGTTTCTCTACATGCTTTGTTAGCCCCCTTTCATGCTGTTCTTCTGACCCCCACAGGACCACCACAGAGCAGGTATTATTTAGGTGGTGGATAATTCTCAGCACTGCAGTGACACTGACATGGTGGTGGTGTGTTAGTGTGTGTTGTGCTGGTATGAGTGGATCAGACACAGCAGCGCTGCTGGAGTTTTTAAACACCTCACTGTCACTGCTGGACTGGGAACAGTCCACCAACCAAATATATCCAGCCAACAGCACCCCCTGGGCAGCGTCCTGTGCCCACTGATGAAGGTCTAGAAGATGACCGACTCAAACAGCAGCAATAGATGAGCGATCGTCTCTGACTTTACATCTACGAGGTGGACCGACTAGGTAGGAGTGTCTAATAGAGTGGACAGTGAGTGGACACGGTATTTAAAAACTCCAGCAGCGCTGCTGTGTCTGATCCACTCATACCAGCACAACACACACTAACACACCACCACCATGTCAGTGTCACTGCAGCGCTGAGAATGATCCACCACCTAAATAATACCTGCTCTGTGGGGGTCTTGACCATTGAAGAACAGGGTGCAAGCAGGCTAAAAAGCTATGTAGAGAAACAGATGTACTACAGTCAGTAATTGTAGAACTACAAAGTGCTTCTATATGGTAAGTGGAGCTGATAACATGGACAGTGAGTGTAGAAACAAGGAGGTGGTTTTAATGTTATGGCTGATTGGTGTATATTATATATACAGTATATATAATATATCATTTCCTTAATGTAGCTGATTTCTTACAAGTTAGCAAGTGTTGCATAAATACATAAATTTAATTATTACGGTGTTTCCCAATACTTCTGTCCATATCATTTCCCTAAACCAATGCTATACAGGGCTGTTTACATACTTTTGGTCTTATAGTGTATAACAAACCTATATAAAATGAACCGTGTGTTCTGTGAGGTCTGAAATCATGACCCGCACGTACCCTCATCCTAAGAAAGCTGGTTTTATTTCGTTTAAAGAGACTACACAAGATCTGTCTGTTTGCTTCTTTTGCTCATCCCTTTTTTATGAAGCCCTAATCTTTCTCACACAGTTCTGAAGCGATCCCTCGAATATCTCACCGGCCTCCCCACACAGACGGTCCGTTTGAAGAGCTAAATATATCCTCACTATCAGTATATCTCCTCCTGAGTTTTTCTCCCACACTGACACTACAGCACGAATGCTCTGAACGCCGAGTGACCTGAGCTGCTTGTGTTTAAGTATTACAACAGTTTATGCTTATATTTACTTATTATACCAGCTCATTCCAAAATCATGGCCAGTAATACTACATTTAACCAGATTTTGGAATGTGATTGCAAGGATTCCTATTTACTGAGCCAGAAGAGCAGAAATGAATTGAGAACAACACTGTTCATTCCACCTTAAGTTCTTTTTAAGGTAGTTTGGAACTGATGGACATTATTTTTGCACTGCACACATGCAGATCTTTTCTGGAAGCTTTTGTCAGCTACTGATGAGCTTTTCTCACCTTGAGATTTGACCGGGGCGCTGACCCCATCGGTCTGATAAACCTGCTTGTTGGAAAGGTGACATCCAAACTTACTAATAAAAAAAGCTCCACTTACCATATAGAAGCACTTTGTAGTTCTACAATTACTGACTGTAGTCCATCTATTTCTCTACATGCTTTGTTACCCCCCTTTCACCCTGTTCTTCAATGGTCAGGACCCCCACAGAGCAGGTATTATTTAGGTGGTGGATGATTCTCAGCACTGCGATGACACTGACATGGTGGTGGCGTGTTAGTGTGTGTTGTGCTGGTATGAATGGATTTAAATACTGTGTCCACTCACTGTCCACTCTATTAGACACTCCTACCTAGTTGTTCCACCTTGTAGATGTAAAGTCAGAGACGATCGCTCATCTATTGCTGCTGTTCGAGTCGGTCATCTTCTGGACCTTCATCAGTGGGCACAGGACGCTGCCCAGGGGGCGCTGTTGGCTTGATATTTTTGGTTGGTGGACGATTCTCAGTCCAGCAGTGACAGTGAGGTGTTTAAAAACTCCAGCAGCGCTGCTGTGTCTGATCCACTCATACCAGCACAACACACACTAACACACCACCACCATGTCAGTGTCACTGCAGTGCTGAGAATCATCCACCACCTAAATAATACCTGCTCTGTGGTGGTCCTGTGGGGGTCCTGACCATTGAAGAACAGCATGAAAGCAGGTTTTAAAAAAGCATGTAGAGAAAGAGATGGACTACAGTCAGTAATTGTAGAACTACAAAGTGCTTCTATATGGTAAGTGGAGCTGATAAAATGGACAGTGTGTGTAGAAACAAAGAGGTGGTTTTAATGTTGTATATATTATTATAAAACTGTGCAGCAAGAGTTTAGGGAAGATCCTTTTCTGTTTTAGTATGCACAAAGCAAGCTCTATAAAGACATAAAGAAAAGCTCCTGCACAGAGTTCTGACCTCAGCCCTGCTCAACAGTTTTGGAATGAACCGGAACATCAACTGAGCCTCAGTTTCCAGCGATATACATACAACTATTGTCATCTTTCGACTGAATGAGCACAAATTCCCATACACGGGCATTTGCATTTA
Source organism: Trichomycterus rosablanca (assembly GCF_030014385.1). Lineage (NCBI taxonomy): Eukaryota > Metazoa > Chordata > Actinopteri > Siluriformes > Trichomycteridae > Trichomycterus > Trichomycterus rosablanca. Next base: position 2,760,777 of record NC_085993.1, on the reverse strand, counting down.
CATTTTCGGCATTTAGCAGACGCTTTTATCTAAAGCCACTTACAGTACTGTGACAGTATACTGTCTCTATGATTAAAGGTTAAGGGCCTCGCTCAAGGGCCCAACAGTGGCAATCTGGCAGTGGTGGGGCTTGAACCAGCGACTTTTTGATTACTAGTTCAGTACTCTAACCACTAGGCTACAGTTGCCCTGCAGACATCATTTAAAGTCTTGTGAGTCTTGTGTTTTTGAATCGGGACGTCCAATGAATTCATGATCAGGTGTCCAAATACTTTATGGACCTTATAGTGTATTTATATTGTATCATTACAGCTCGTTTTATCAGAGCAATAATGAAACTCTGACAGTCTTTGATCAGTCAGGATCACAACCAGGTGGATGAAACGTTGAGTTTTTCTCTGTATGTTCCCATCATGAACAGGAGAACATGCTGTACCAGCACTTTTCTCTCTCTTTTTTGTGTAATAAGAGTTAAACTTCACACGGCGCCTCCCTCCAGCAACCTCAGCGGTTAACGATGTATCGCGCCACGTGGTGCACGGGTATTTTCTTTAACCCCTGGGACGATGGGCACAGGGCAGAGAGCAGCAGTGATGTGTTCTGGATATATTGCGGATATTTGAATTATACACTAAAGCACCACCACAGGAGTGGACCAACCTCATTCTGACATCTACACCAAGTGATTCAGGGTCACGTCAGCAGCATGGAGCAGTGGCTCTAAATTGGGATTTCTGTGAAATCCCTCCACTGGTGCAGCAGGATCTACTATTAAATTAGTCAATTAATAAAGAACAGGATCATTTCATTGAATAGACCCCCCAGTGTTTTCATTTTTATTGTCTCTGTTAGTGCAGAGAAGTTCAGATTTGATCCCCCTGGCTGGATGGCCATGATCCTTTCTGTGTGGAGTTTGCATGTTCTCCCTGTGTCAACATGTATTTTCTTGCTGGTGCTCTGTTTTCCTTCCACAAGTCCAAAGACATGCAATCAGGTTAATTGGAGCTAGTAAAAATTGTGTGTGTGTGCCCTGCGATAGACTGGCGACCTGTCCGGGGTTACCTACCTTTGGTCCAGTGAATTCGGACCCTGACCATTTATGAATGAGTGAATGAATGAATAAATGGTCACATTAAGCATCATTTCAGTGATTTAATAAAACACACAATTTTTACAGTAGTTATTGGTCACTGAACTAATTCTAAGGCTCTAGGACTCCACTGAACCACGGTATCAGCCGAATATTGGAACTGGTCAAAATCCTGACCTAAAGCAAAGAGGGCAATTGTAGCCTAGTGGGCAGAGCTTTGGGCTATATCAGTCGGAAGATTGTGGGTTGAGCAAGGCCCTTAACCCTGTCCCTTTCTGTGTGGAGTTTGCATGTTCTCCCCGTGTCTGTGTGGATTTCCTCTGGGTGCTCCGGTTTCCTCCCACAGTCCAAAGACGTGCAAGTGAGGTGAATTAGAGATACAAAATTGTCCATGACTTGTGAACTGATGAATCTTGTGTAAGCAGTAACTCTCTGTCCTGTCATGAATGTAACCAGAGTGTAAAACATGACGTTAAAATCCTAATAAATAAATAAATAAATAAATAAATGGATAAATCTGACCAGGGTTTCTTCCCTGTCCACAAATCCACGTGCACTTTATTTACTCACTACTTCGTCTGCTGTTCATTTAAGATTGAATGACATTGTAATCTCTTCCAGACGTCTTTATCTTGTTGACACCAAGTGCTTCTAGGCCATTGAAACAAACAAGGAATTGTGTCTTGTATATCGTAATATTATTAGATTAATTAGAGAGGCTAACTCCGGCACAACCAGCGACGTTCTTAGGAAGGTATTAGGACGGGTCCAACGGTCAGAACCTCCGACTTTAATCTCTAACTGTATCTGAAGTGACGGGGAGAGTCCAGGGACAGACTCCGCTGTGAACTGTGGCTGCTTAGTAACTTCCTCAGGAATAAAATGCACATCGCTGCCTCAACGACCTTTAAACACAAAAGAATTCCACCGCCGCCGCCGTCTGCTGGGCCCCTCGACATGCACGCCGACTCAAATCAGCGCTGCGCCCGCTGTAGTTAAAGTCTCATGTGGTGCCGGAGATCATGAATATTGTACCGTGCTGACGGATCATGTTTAGCCGTTTACCTCTCGGTTAACTGATGGGACTCCGGCCTCAGGTGTGAAAACACAGAAACCACTCGCTCGGTCTGAGGGAAACTCGAGATGAACTTTCTAACCTGTGGGACTGAACAGCATTAAAGTCTTTAATATTTAGGCCTATCAAGGGTCCGAGTGTTTCTTCTCATTTTCAGGACGTTCTGGGGTCTTGATCATGATAAAAACTGCCTTTGTGAAAGTTTTGACAACCTGTTGAGAAAAAAAGGCATATATTAAATGGACTCACTGTCCATGTTATCAGCTCCACTTACCATATAGAAGCACTTTGTAGTTCTACAATTACTGACTGTAGTCCATCTGTTTCTCTACATTCTTTTTTAGCCTCCTTTCACCCTGTTCTTCAATGGTCAGGACCCCCACAGAGCAGGTATTATTTAGGTGGTGGATGATTCTCAGCACTGCAGTGACACTGACATGGTGGTGGTGTGTTAGTGTGTGTTGTGCTGGTACGAGTGGATCAGACACAGCAGCCCAGCTGGAGTTTCTAAACACCTCACTGTCACTGCTGGACTGAGAATCGTCCACCGACCAAATATATCCAGCCAACAGCGCCCCGTGGGCAGCGTCCTGTGACCACTGATGAAGGTCTAGAAGATGATCGACTCAAACAGCAGCAATAGATGAGCGATCGTCTCTGACTTTACATCTACAAGGTGGACTGACTAGGTAGGAGAGTCTAATAGAGTGGACAGTGAGTGGACACGGTATTTAAAAACTCCAGCAGCGCTGCTGTGTCTGATCCACTCATACCAGCACAACACACACTAACACACCACCACCATGTCAGTGTCACTGCAGTGCTGAGAATCATCCACCACCTAAATAATACCTGCTCCGTGGGGGTCCTGTGGGGGTCCTGACCACTGAAGAACAGCATGAAAGGGGGGTAACAATGTATGTAGAGAAACAGATGGACTACAGTCAGTAATTGTAGAACTACAAAGTGCTTCTATATGTTTTTTTTTTTACTCTTTTTAATGCCGTCAGCAACAACTGTTATTGATTAAGCGCGTAGCCACTTATGCACCACTGCTTTCACTTCACATGAAAATCTTCTTCCCCTTAAAGCTTCTTTGAGCATCCAAAAAGGTGGAAATCAGATGGAGTGCATGATTTTTACCGATGTGTAATGTCAAGTGCATTTGTTTCTAATCTATTTGTGAAATACATTAAATCCAGTCCAGTACTGATCCAGAACTTTAGACCAGTACCAGGACAACTTGATGGTTGTCTTGTTTAGTGATGCAGTTCTGAACAGTGATCTGAAATAGTCCTGAGCGCTCAGTGTTGTTTTTATTTCATCATCGGGGTTTCGGCCATCGGGTGGAGACGGAGGGGACCTGCGGTAACCATGGCGCGATTCTCCGAGGAGACGAACTTAACGAGGCTTAATTACAGCTCTGCTAAATCAGCGCCGTGATTCAGCCACATGATAGATGAGCTTAACTAACAAGAGATGAGATCCTGACCAGATCTGTTAGGAAAAGCACCTGCACAGTGCTTACATCTTATTAACTTCATATTTCTTTTTAATCTTCTGTTTATTCCTAATCCAGCCGTGTCCAGTTGGAGCTTATCTCTTATTTCTCGATCAAGGAGGGCCAGTGGAATCAGCCGCCCCACTTTAATTGGTCAGCAGAGGCCATAATAGGTCACACCCAAGGAGGACAGAGGTCCCTGCTAAATTTGGTTCCTGTCAAGCTTTCTTTCTGTCATTTTAAGGGTGTTTTCTTTGCCACTGTCGCCCTCAGTTTGCTCGACAGGGATTTTCAGTCTGTCGGTCCGGGATTCTGTAAAATGTCTATTGTAAAAAGCGCTATACAAATACATTTGACTTGATTTGATAATTGCCTGGTCACATTTACATTTCTGGCATTTCTTACATTTTATACAAAGCGACAGTCTAAGCAATTAAGGGTTAAGGGCCTTGCTCAAGGGCCCAACAGTGGCAACCTGGCAGTGGCGGGGCTTGACCCAGTGACCTTTCAATTACTAGTCCAGTACCTTAAGCTTTAGGCTACAACTGCCTGGTGACAAGGAACCCTGTTTTAGCCGTCGTCCTTCCCTCTAAGAAAACACAGACAATCGTGTGTCTGTGTAGGCACCCGGTCAGCTGATAGGATATCTGAGATTCAAACTCAAGAGCTTGAGATGTCAGCACTGGTGGACTGGCGTGTTTTATCTTGCGCCACCCAAGAGCCTCCAAACTTTTTACATTGTAGAATTATAGTGAATTTGATAGTAAATCTAAATAAAAATGCTCAGTGTTGCCACCACTTGGGATTATTCCCAAGATCTTGGAATTTGGGGATTTTAATTTGCACTCAAGCAATTAAAACCTGCAATTTTAGGGTCCACAGTCATAAATAAGGAATGATAAAGCGTACTACTATTAAATAATAACCTTTGGTTGTCGCTGGCCATTTCTACACCTACTGTACATTTACTTATTTACATTTTGTTGGACGCGAGAACATGACATCACGTCTGTGGTCATCCGTGCATTTACCTTCGTTTTTTTGGTAACTGTTGTGATAGATTGCAGGAATAAATCTGCATCAATCGTCGTAGTGTAAACAGTGTAAAATCTGATTTTCTCATGGCATCGTTTGATGATTGTGATCAGATTAGACGGTACACTAGTTGCCAGCTGGTGAACCAGTGGCAGATAGACTTCTTGATCCAAGATAGAAGTAATACGCTGTCATTATTAACGTCTATTTTTTTGGGCTACTTCGAAAGCTTAGTTTGTTGAATTTTAGCATTTTACAGACAGTTAAACATAATTTCTTGTTTTACTTTTGTTTTACTTCCGTTATAGTGTCCAGTCGTCCTAACCCTTTAATGGTCTGTTTACTTTGAGACTAAGTACTTGGGTAAAAATAAGCTGTATTTAAATAATCTTGTTTGGGTCGTATCTACTGCTTGGTTGACGTGCATTAAACTGTTTTTAAGAAAACAGCTTTCTAACCTTTATGTCAACTTGAAGCAGCTGAAAAATAATCAATGAAAAGTTGCACCAGCTGTCTGGTAGAGGCTCATTAAAAAACACTGTGTGCACTAGTAAACAAATATTCATTGTTTGTTGTTGGTTTAGTCCCAAGAAATTAAGAGGTGCAAAGATATCATTGTTTAAACATCATTTTCTTGGTGACACTCTCTGGGTTTGAAAGACATTAATATATATATATTTTTTAACAATTTGTAAATATTAATACTGATAATGATCTTGCTTTTTATTTGTCAGTTAACTCAGGATTTTTGTTTTTGTAAATAATTGTTAAAATACGTTATATAAATCTTCACAATATGGTCATTTTCAGTTACTTGGGATTTTCTTGGTAATTCTTAACGTGAAGAGTGGCAACACTGGTGCTGGCATTTCTGTTCAAACCCATGCATCAGGAGACAGAATATGGTGTGAGGCCAGACAGTGATCTCAGCGTGTTATGAACTAATGCTGCATCACATCAGCAGCTATTTATTACCGGAGTGAAACACACTGGCAGCGTTGTTTCTCCACTCCAGATAATACAGCATGTATCCTTTGACTTTGACTTAATTTTTAATGTATGAAGGCTGGTGAGGGCAAAACTGCAATGAATCAGAATTATATATGAGCGTGTAATAAATATACCGCCTGTGTATTTTACCCCTTACAGTGGGTCCGGTAAATATTCAGACCCCTTGCCATTTTTACTTATAAATCTACACGTTATCACTCATAAAGACAAAGTAAGAGCACGTTAGAGATGTTGTAGCCTAGTGGTTAAGGTACTGGACTAGTAATCAGAAGGTTGCTGGTTCAAGCCCCACCACTGCCAGGTTGCAGCTGCTGGACCCTTATACAAGGCCCTTAACCCCTTGCTTAGGCTGGATTTTGTCACAGTACTGTAAGTCGCTTTGGATAAAACTAGAATCAGAATGAAGTTTTACTGGCCAAGTGTGCTCTGTCATACAAGGAATTTGACTTTGGTTACAAGGAAGCTCGCAGTGCACAAAAAATACACAACAAAAACACACAACTTATCACACACAACTCTCACTCTCTCTCACACACACACATTCACACCTCCATACCTGTAAACATTCGCAAGTGCTGTCCACATTGTGGGTTAAAAGGTGCAGTGTTTCTGCCTGTCTGTGCTATAAAGAAAAGTACAGCAGTACCTTGTAACTTGACGTCCCCTAAACTCGAAATCTTTGAAACTCCACGCCCTTCGTGGAGAAACTTGTACCCTTAAACTTGACATGTGTGTGACCGGGTCTTCATTCAGCGCTCGGCTTGATCGGTAAAACGTCATCAAAGTGTGAATATGAGACGAATCTGCATTAGTGTGGAATAACCATCAGATCCAGTCACATGTATCTGTGTTTATCTGGATTTTCCTCCCTGTTTCACTTTTAAACTTGTGTTACAGCTCCAGCTTCTGAGAAATGGTGAGAATCAGAATCAGCTTCTCCCAGAGTCTAAAACGCTTCTGGTTCAAAATAAAGCTTAACGTGGTTTAATGTAGTAAAAGAAGGAGACAGGAGCACTAAACTTCTCTTAAAAATTTCAAGATCAAACATCTCCACGATTTAGAAGCATAAGGAAACAATAAAGAAGTAAAGCTAAACTGCAGGTTTATTGTATTTCAGTGTGTTTATATTATATTTGTGTTATTTTCAGTGTTTAAGTGTCAAAAACAACCTCATTATTTTACATGAGCCTAAAATATATGCAGATCTACGGGACCATGGACGCATTAACAGGTTTCCCAAACATCCTTATGGGAAAACATACCTTAAAACTCAACGCCACTCCCAGAACGGACTGACGTCCAGTTTCAAGGTACCGCTGTATATAAAAAGGAAATGAAATGTGAATGTGAAAGACCATTCAGGTGTTTGGAATCTCGTGTGTTATTATATACAGTAAATTAAATAAGTCATTTGTAAAGGTACGAGTATCCCGAGGATTAACAGTCATGTGCATTCACACAATCTCTCATTCACAAAAGTATTCACACCCTTTGCTGTGGCGCTGCATATTGTGGTCTCTGAGATGCGTCCAGTCGTCCAGAACTCGACTGGAGTCCACATTTTGCGAACTGAATTGACTGGACATCGTTTGGAAAGGCACACTTGGGTCTGTAAGGGCCCAACATTTACAGTGCATTGTCAGGGCCAAAGAAAAACAAGTCATGAAGTTCAAGACATTGTCTCTATTTCCTCGGCTGCTCCCGTTAGGGGTCGCCGGCGGATCGTGATCCGCGTTATTGATTTGGCACGGTTTTTACGCCGGATGCCCTTCCTGACACGACCCTCCTTATTTATCCGGGCTTGACCCCGGCACTACAATGCACTGGTTTATGCATCCTAGCGGCTGGGCACCTGTAGGACAATTCAGTGTCTCCAATTAGCCTGGCTGTGGGAGGAAACCGGAGCACCCGGAGGAAACCCACGCAGACACGGGGAGAACATGCAAACTCCGCCCCACCTGAGGATCGAACCCAGGACCTTCTTGCTGTGAGGCGACAGTGCTACCCACCGTGCCCATTCAAGACATTGTCCGAGTGGCAGGAAGAAGCCACTGTTGAGTGAAAGGTGAATGATACGAGTTTGCTAACAAAAAAGAAAAGAAAAGGAAAAAGATGGCAGGGCTGAAGAGATAAAAAATTATCCTCTATAGGTTTGTTTCCTGTTGGCCTGTGAGAACGTCGTAGCGTCACTGTATTGCTGAGCATTTCCTGGATTCAGTGTCATGTTTCATGTCCCTGGTTCTCGTGTTCTGTCTCTGGTTCCCGTGTCCTCTTCATGTATTATTGTTCTGTGGATCTCACAGTTTTTGATCGTGGACGGCTGGAATTACTCTGTCTGTGAACTAAACAATTATTTCTTATTTACTGCGGTAAGACGATCGGCGATCGTTTGTGAACGCGCCTCAAGTCGTCAACTTAAATCCAGTCCAGTAAATCCGTCTCACATTCTAACTTTTACATGTGAATAATAACCATTCACATCATAAACGTTGTGTTTTGTACAGTATCTGTTCCTCTCTGCCTTTAAATCAACACTAAAAGAACATAAACAATTTTTAACATAATTATCTTGGTGAGACCATTAAAGGGTTAAATCGACGCTCTTCCTCAGTTCTTGTTTAACATGAGAGCAGCATCCAGCAGACAAGGACAGACATTGTGTCAGCGACAGTGTGGGAACGGCTGTGATGTTAGATGTGACGTCAGGCGTCCTCTGTATTGATGTTCTCGCTGTGTGGGCTGGACTGGTGGAGGCTCTGTGTGTGTGTGTGTGTATGTGTGTGTGTTTGTTCTGTATGTACACACACAAGCTGTAGCACGAACTCAGACGCTGCTTTTATCTGTACTGTTCATATTAGCCAGCAAAGAAATAATATTACAGATACAGACGTACCTTGTAACTCGACGTCAGTTGGTTCTGGTTTAAAAGACGTTGAGTTTCAAGGTATTTTTTCTCATGAGGATGTTTGGGAAACCTGTAAATGTGTCCATGGAAACTGCATATATTTTAGTCTAATGTAAAATAAGGAGGTTGTTTTTAACACTTATACACTGAAAATACACAAATATAATATAGAATATTATTTTACCGCGAACAAAGTGGCTGTCAAAGCAAATATATAAAACTACCTCCTTGTTTCTACACTCACTGTCCATTTTATCAGCTCCACTTACCATATAGAAGCACTTTGTAGTTCTACAATTACTGACTGTAGTCGATCTGTTTCTCTACATACCTTTTCAACCTGCTTTCATGCTGTTCTTCAATGGTCAGGACCCCCACAGGACCACCACAGAGCAGGTATTATTTAGGTGGTGGATCATTCTCAGTACTGCAGTGACACTGACATGGTGGTGGTGTGTTAGTGTGTGTTGTGCTGGTATGAGTGGATCAGACACAGCAGCGCTGCTGGAGTTTTTAAATACCGTGTCCACTCACTGTCCACTCTATTAGACACTCCTACCTAGTCGGTCCACCTTGTAGATGTAAAGTCAGAGACGATCGCTCATCTATTGCTGCTGTTTGAGTCGGTCATCTTCTAGACCTTCATCAGTGGTCACAGGACGCTGCACACGCGGCGCTGTTGGCTGGATATTTCTTTGGTTGGTGGACTATTCTCAGTCCAGCAGTGACAGTGAGGTGTTTAAAAACTCCAGCAGCGCTGCTGTGTCTGATCCACTCATACCAGCACAACACACACTAACACACCACCACCATGTCAGTGTCACTGCAGTGCTGAGAATGATCCACCACCTAAATTATACCTGCTCTGTGGTGGTCCTATGGGGGTCCTGACCATTGAAGAACAGGGTGAAAGCAGGTTGAAATGTATGCAGAGAAAGAGATGGACTACAGTCAGTAATTGTAGAACTACAAAGTGCTTCTATATGGTAAGTGGAGCTGATAAAATGGACAGTGAGTGTAGAAACAAGGAGGTGGTTTTAATGTTATGGCTGATCGATGTACATATGCAATAGTTAAAGTTTTATTTGCAGGGTTGCTTGTATAATTCTTAGAAATAGTGAAAACAGTGAATTGGATCAGAGTTGCTCTGCCAGTCCGGCCTGATTTAGAGCATGAATATAAACGTCAGTGGTGGCATCGAAGTTTTCAGAATGAAATTAGGTTGTAAATCATGTCTGGGCAGCTCGGAGACGTTCTCCCGGTTTCTGTTTCCCCTTCAACAGCTTCAGCAGGCATGTAAATAAAGCTTATAAAGAAGTGTGAGTTATGCACTGTTTTCTTCTACATTCACCCGTGCTGAATTCACAGATGGGTTTGTATCCAGATATGCAGGATGGTGAATTTTAATCACTTATAAAGGGTGTTTGTAATAAATATACACACACACCGTAAATCTGTCATCATAACGTGAGACACTTTAATTGCTGAAGGGGCAGAAGGTCCTGGGTTCGATCCCCAGGTGGGGCGGTCCGGGTCCTTTCTGTGTGATGTTTGTATGTTCTCCCCGTGTCTGCGTGGGTTTCCTCCCACATGAAGTGAGGTGAATTGGAGATACTAAATTGTCCGTAACTGTGTTTGACATTAAACTTGAACTGATGAATCTTGTGTAACCAGAAACTACCTGTTCTGTCATGAATGTAACCAAAATGTAAAACATGATGTTAAAATCCTAAAAAATACATAAATAAATAATTGCTGAGAAGTTTTAAACGTTGAATCATCCAGACAATCCAGACATAAGATAAAAATCATGAAAAGCCGGCGGTGCAGGACTGTATTGATGAGGGAAAGAACTACCGTTCACATAATGCATTTACACTGATGTTTTTATAGAGGTGGCTCAGAGGTTAAGATACTAGACTAGTTAAGGTATTATAAGGTTGCCGGTTTAAGCCCCACTGCCGTTAAGTTGCCACTGTTGGGCCCTTGAGCAAGGCCGCTGAGCAAGGCCTTTACCTTTCATTTGGTTGCATTGTGTTCAGTCACAGTTGTAAGTCGCTTTGGCTAAAACCGTCTACTAAATCCCGCAAATGTAAACGTAAATGTGTATCACTTTTAATCCACTTCAATCCAGTTAGTACAAATTCTGACTTTTACGTGTGTGTGAATAATTAGCTTTAACATCATAAACGTTTTTGTACAATTTTGTACAGTGTGTATCTGTTCCTCTCTGCCTTTGGATCAATACTGTAATTGTTACACAGTATTCAGTCTGGGCGGCACGGTGGCACCTCAAAAGAACAAACCAGTAAAGTATTACGCTCCCAATAGTCAAATCAAAATGTCTCAAAGCATCTTTACAGAATCCAGGACCGACAGACCAAAAGCCGAGGGCGACAGTGGCAATGAAAACTCTCTTAAAAATACTCGGGTGGCCTGAAGAATAATTTGAATAAATTAGATTTAAACAAATCATCCAAACACACAATTAATATAAACTAAACGTTATAACTGGCAAAAAAAAACAACTTTATTATTTAGCCCAGTCTGTAATAACATCTGTAGTGAGTTCTTGGTGCAAACATGCCAGGATAGTTTGTCTACATTTACATTTACATGTACATTTTTGGCATTTAGCAGACGCTCTTATCCAAAGCGACTTACAGTACTGTGACAGTATATATTGTCTAAGCAATTGAGGTTTAAGGGCCTTGCTCAAGGGCCCAACAGTTTGCAACCTGGCAGTGACGGGGCTTGAACCAGCGACCTTTTGATTACTAGTCCAGTACCTTAACCACTAGGCTACAACTGCCCTTGTCTATGTAGAGTTTACTTACTTACTTTATAAACTCAGCAACTCTAAAGACGCTCGGTTACACCAGCAATCGGTCAGACCAAACATCCAAGATGTCAAAGTGTAAAGCAGCTGAAAACACGACTCAGGTAACTGAGTTTGGAAAAACACGGACAAGTATTTTTAAATTTCGACTATTAATGTAGCTGTGCTGTGTGCTGTAGCTTCTATTTATTCTATCATTCGATTTATGAGTGTAATTTAATAACTGCCGTGAAATGTGGCTCTTTTCTTTAAAAATCGGTGAAATCTGTGATTTTTTTGAAAAACGAGGTCCGTGAGTTTCTAACTCTCCTTTAAAACACTTGAGAAAACCAATGTGTGTTGAGATGAAACTGGCCGGACAGGAAGGATACCATTACACTGGTGCGGCCCTGAAATATTTGCCTGCTGTGCAGAACAGAGGAATGTAATGAGCGGCTACTAGGATTCACTCCACAACACACTAATACCCAGATTCACGTGCTAAACTACAAGCCTCCAGCTTACTTTGCCTTAAACATCATTTACAATAATAATAATAATAATAATAATAATAATAAACTTTCTTTCTCCGTGTGTGGTCGGTAAACCCCTGTAATGATGTGTTGGCTGTGAGTGCGGCATTATAAACACTACACACTGTTGTGAAGCTTCAGCTTTGTTTCGGTGTTTACGGGCAGGTTCAGGCTCGGAAAGCACGCTGCTCTCCGTCTCAGTCACGGCTTCTTTCCACCCGATACGGAAGGACGGAGGGGCGTGTTCGAGGGGCTCCCCGTAAGCAACGCTAGGGAAAGTGGATCACGTTTCCTCACGGCACGGATTACAGCCGGACAGTAGAGCCTGTCCTTGAGAGTGTTTCATTTCATCATGTTCTATTTCAGCCAGAGCTAGTTAACCAGCTGAGCCTCGAAATGTGAAACACATGTGAGCTCGGATTCGAGTCGGGACCCCGTATTAAATCCAGCGTTGGTACGACTAACACCGGCAGTACCAAACGCTCGGACCAAGAGCTTCTGCCGTCCACTGCTGGCTTGTGGGGCTCACGAAAGCACTCACGTAGCAATATATAGTGTAGAATACGTCATAATTCATTGTATTTGTTAATTTATTAGGATTTTAACGTCATGTTTTACACTCCACACAGAAAGCACTCCGGGAATCAAACCCAGTCCCTTCTTGCTGTGAGAAGACTACGCCTTCCACTGCGCCACCACTCTGCCATCATGTTAATCATAAGTTGATTATTTTTTTAATAACGGTGCACCCTGGAATTCATTTTATACTCTTTTATACTTGGTAAGATCCAGCACGTCACTCAAAATGAGTGAAAGCAATGCTAGAAATAAGCTTAGCTATAGAAGCACCAAGCTAGAGCACAAATAAATGGATTTACCTGGGTAAAGATGATCCCACTTGGAGCACAGTGAAAAGAATCTTACTTGCCACCAGTATCACACCCAGCTTTCTGCTTTACATAAACATACACTTCACACACACTCGTGAGGGACATGGGTTTCTGCCACTCTTTTTTTCTGTGACCGAATGAACTAAGAGCCTTTGTGCCGGCAGTTCAGCGTCAGTTCTCTGTAGCTTTTTTGGTCCATGTTTACACGATTGGATCAGGTAATGATTCTCCTGTAATACCAGCACCCAAAAGTACTCTGCTGAATTTAGACCTGGTATTTAAAGGTTATTGAAGTAGATTTAACTCACGGTCATGTTCATGCAGTTAGTTTAACGTGACTTGTGCTTTTTGACATGGTGCATTATCATGTGTGTAAAGGAATTTACGTGGTCATGTGTCCAAATACTTTTGGCCATATAGTGTAAAGAGGACACCCGACCATGAGTATTAATATGAAGTCGGTTCCCCACTTTGCAGCGGTAACAGACTTCCTTCTTCTGTTCAGGCTAAGCAGAAGATTTTGCATTGTGTCTGTATTAAAATAGAATAAGCTGCCGTAACGATTGGCCTGTTGTTCAGTTAGGGGCGAGATTAAGCCGGATATGGACTCTTTCTCAGACTAGTGCGATTACGACCTCTGCTGGCTGGTTGGTGGCGTCTGCACGGAGATGGGAAAGGAGTGCGGTAGAGGGTGTGGCTCTCCGTACACAGCGCTGTACTGCACTGCACTCATCAAGTGTGGGTGATAAGATGTTCGATTGCTGTGCACGTGTCGGAGGGGGCGTGGAGCGGCCTCGTCCTCCCCAATCAGGAGCAGGGACCAGCATTAGTGAGAGGATGATTGATGGGCAGAAATAGAGTAAGCTCTGTGTGATCTTTTCAGCTAGAAGAACAGCCGCTCTTCAGAGGAGGTTTGTGAGGTATGTCTGTGGGAATTTCCACCCAGTCAGTCAAAACAGCCAGAAAGCCTCGGTTGATGTTCCAGTTCATTCCAACGCTGTTCATGTGCAGGACACTGGAGTTTCTTTAAACTGAGCTTTACTTCACGTTTTTATAGAGCGTGCTTTGTGCCCAGGGGCGCAGTCATGCCGGAACATACTGGGAAATGGCCTTCCCTAAACTGTTAACTGAATATATAATTGATTTATTACACCTGTTAGCAACCGTCGTGGCTGAAACACATGAATTCGATAAATAGATTCTGAACTCCTCGGTTCGGAACTCGGCATTGCCACCGGTCGGCTGGGCGCCATCTATCGGGCATAATCTAGCGGGCAGTGCCTGTAGGAGACACTGTGTCTACTAGGGCGGGATGACCGGACTATGTGGGTGGCATCTTCAAACGCTGTGTAAGGACCCTGATTAGCAGACAGAGGCAAAAAAAAAATAGAAGTGGTGTCCCAATACTTTTGTCCATGTAGTGTGTGGTGTACTTTACTGGTTACTATTTGACACGGATCGTTCTGATGGTTTAAAATGACTCCAAGGGTCAAGGACGCTCCGTTAATAACCGCTTCGTGATCACAGTAGACGTCGGTGTGGGATCAGGATCAGGACTGATATGAGGCTGTATGAATGTGTGAAGAATTTCTCAGTGATTTTGCTGCATTACAACATGCTCTGAATGCTGAACATTCTTCTGCCACTCCGCTGTTTCTGACAGGTTAAATAAACCACACGTTCTCTTCACCTGATCGATTCCTTCTCCTTATTCCTTACTCACGTTCACTTACAAACCTCGTACCTAAAAGCGCTTATTCATCACGTGTGCTGTTGTGATGTTATTAAATCACGCTCATGTGACTGGGATTGAGTAAAGGAGCCGGTGCTGCCTCATGTAGAGGAAGTAACTCCTGCTGTACTGTGTGGAAACAATGTCAGTAATCTCAAGAGAGTTCAGGAGGTTTTATTGTCATTTCAGCTCTATATGAGTACATATTTAAATGAAACAACGTTTCTCCAGGACCAGGGTACAACACAGAACAATACAGTGCAGATGAAAACAGTACAATAAATACAAGAGACATTTCTAATCTAAAGAGTTTATATAGCAGCAGAGATATTAAAGAGTGAGGTGCAAAAATACAATATTGTGCAAAGATGTAAGTAATACAGTCACTGAGTAGTTGTATGTATTGAAGTTGTCATAGTCCAGGGAACAAGACTGTGTTGGTTGTGTGTGTGTGCATGTGCATGTGCAAGTGGGTGTGTGTGAGTTTTTTGTGTGTGTTAGTATGTATATGTGCAAGTGTGTGTGTGTGTGTGTTTGTGAGTGTGCGTATGTTAGTGTGTGTGTGTTTGTGAGTGTGCGTATGTTAGTGTGTGTGGTGTTTGTGAGTGTGCGTATGTTAGTGTAAGTGCAAGTGATTTTATGCATGTGTGTGTATGTATGTTAATGTGTGTGCATGTCCATGAAAGCTTGAGTGTGTATGTGTGTGCATGTGCAAGTGTGATGTTTACATACAGTGGGGGAAATAAGTATTTGATCCCCTGCTGATCCCCTTACAAAGACTTGAACAGTCTATAATTTTTATGGAAGGTTTATTTTAACAGAGAGAGACTTTTTATAAAAGTTATAAATTAATTTGTATTTAATTAAGGGAAATAAGTATTTGATCCCCTACCAACCAGCAAGAATTCTGACCCCCACAGACCGGTTATGTGCCCATGAGGCTCACAAATTAGTCCTGTCCCTGTATAAAAGACTCCTGTCACAGAATCAGTTTCTTCCATTCAAATCTCTCCACCACCATGGGCAAGACCAAAGAGCTATCAAAGGACGTCAGGGACAAGATTGTAGACCTGCACAAGGCTGGAATGGGCTACAAGACCATCAGCAAGAAGCTTGGTGAGAAAGAGACCACTGTTGGTGCGATCATTCGGTAATGGAAGAAATACAAGATCACAGTCAATCACCCTCACTCTGGAGCTCCATGCAAGATCTCACCTGGTGGGGTAAGAATGATTCTGAGAAAGGTGAGGTCAGTCCAGAATTACACGGGAGGAGCTTGTCAATGATCTCAAGGGAGCTGGGAGCAGAGAAATGCTGGATATGACCCCAAGAACACCATCCCCACCGGGCATTTCTCTGCCTCCAAACACGGCGAGTGGAGTTCAATTTTGGTCTCATCTGACCATATCACATTCTCCCAAGCTTTCTCTGAATCATTCAGGTGTTCATTGGCAAACTTCAGACGGGCCTGTACATGAGCCTTCTTGAGCAGAGGGACTTTGCGGGCACTGCAGGATCTCAATCCATTACGGCGAAGTGTGTTACTAATGGTTTTCTTGGTGACTGTGCTCCCAGCTCCCTGGAGATCATTGACAAGCTCCTCCCGTGTAATTCTGGACTGACCTCACCTTTCTCAAAATCATTCTTACCCCACCAGGTGAGATCTTGCATGGAGCTCCAGAGTGAGGGTGATTGACTGTGATCTTGTATTTCTTCCATTTTCGAATGATCGCACCAACAGTGGTCTCTTTCTCACCAAGCTTCTTGCTGATGGTCTTGTAGCCCATTCCAGCCTTGTGCAGGTCTACAATCTTGTCCCTGACGTCCTTTGATAGCTCTTTGGTCTTGCCCATGGTGGTCGAGTGATTTGAACGGAAGAAACTGATTCTGTGACAGGAGTCTTTTATACAGGGACAGGAATAATTTGTGAGCCTCATGGGCACATAACCGGTCTGTGGGGGTCAGAATTCTTGCTGGTTGGTAGGGGATCAAATACTTATTTCCCTTAATTAAATACAAATTAATTTATAACTTTTATTTAATGTTTTTTTTCTGGATTTTTTTGTTGATATTCTGTCTCTCTCTGTTAAAATAAACCTTCCATAAAAATTCTAGACTGTTCAAGTCTTTGTAAGGGGGTAAACTTACAAAATCAGCAGGGGATCAAATACTTATTTCCCCCACTGTATGTGCGTGTGTGTGTTTGTGAGCGTGGATATGTTAGTGTAAGTGCATGTAAGTTTGAGTGTGTGTGTATGTACAGGGGTTGGACAAAATAACTGAAACACCTGGTTTAAGACCACAATAATTTATTAGTATGGTGTAGGGCCTCCTTTTGCGGCCAATACAGCGTCAATTCGTCTTGGAAATGACATATACAAGTCCTGCACAGTGGTCAGAGGGATTTTAAGCCATTCTTCTTGCAGGATAGTGGCCAGGTCACTACGTGATGCTGGTGGAGGAAAACATTTCCTGACTCGCTTCTCCAAAACACCCCAAAGTGGCTCAATACTATTTAGATCTGGTGACTGTGCAGGCCATGGGAGATGTTCAACTTCACTTTCATGTTCATCAAACCAATCTTTCACCAGTCTTGCTGTGTGTATTGGTGCATTGTCATCCTGATACACGGCACCGCCATTGGATGCACATGGTCCTCCAGAATGGTTCGGTAGTCCTTGGCAGTGACGCGCCCATCTAGCACAAGTATTGGGCCAAGGGAATGCCATGATATGGCAGCCCAAACCATCACTGATCCACCCCCATGCTTCACTCTGGGCATGCAACAGTCTGGGTGGTACGCTTCTTTGGGGCTTCTCCACACCGTAACTCTCCCGGATGTGGGGAAAACAGTAAAGGTGGACTCATCAGAGAACAATACATGTTTCACATTGTCCACAGCCCAAGATTTGCGCTCCTTGCACCATTGAAACCGACGTTTGGCATTGGCACGAGTGACCAAAGGTTTGGCTATAGCAGCCCGGCCGTGTATATCGACCCTGTGGAGCTCCCGACGGACAGTTCTGGTGGAAACAGGAGAGTCGAGGTGCACATTTAATTCTGCCGTGATTTGGGCAGCCGTGGTTTTATGTTTTTTGGATACAATCCGGGTTAGCACCCGAACATCCCTTTCAGACAGCTTCCTCTTGCGTCCACAGTTAATCCTGTCGGATGTGGTTTGTCTTTCTTGGTGGTATGGTGACATTACCCTGGATACCGTGGCTCTTGATACATCACAAAGACTTGCTGTCTTGGTCACAGATGCGCCAGCAAGACGTGCACCAACAATTTGTCCTCTTTTGAACTCTGGTATGTCACCCATAATGTTGTGTGCATTGCAATATTTTGAGCAAAACTTCACACTCTGCTCTTACTGGTGCAATGTGCAATTAATGAAGATTGGCCACCAGACTGGTCCAATTTAGCCATGAAACCTCCCACACTAAAATGACAGGTGTTTCAGTTATTTTGTCCAACCCCTGTATGTGTGTGCATGTGCGTGTGTGAGTGATTTTTTATGTATGTTAGTGTGTGTTTGAGTTTGTGAGTGTGCGTATGTTGAGTGTGTGCATGTGCCAGTGTCTGAGTTTATGCATGTGTGTGTGTGTGGTGTGTGTGAGTGTGCGTATGTTAGTGTGTGTGTGTGTGTGTGGTGTTTGAGTGTGCATATGTTAGTGTGTATGTGGTGTTTGTGAGTGTGCATATGTTAGTGTGTGTATGTGCATGTAAATTTGAGTGTGTGCGTGTTAGTGTGTGTGTATGTGCAAGTGAGTTTATGCATGTGTGTGTATGTATGTTAATGTGTGTGTATGTGCATGTAAGTTTGAGTGTGTATGTGTGTGCATGTGCAAGTGTGTGTGTATAAGTGAGTTTTTTGTGTGTGTTAGTGTATGTACAGTATGTGCGAGTGTGTATGTGCATGTGTGTGTGAGTTTGTGAGCATGCATATGTTAGTGTAAGTGCATGTTAGTTTGAGTGTGTGTGCAAGTGTGTGTGTGAGTGAGTTTTAATGTATGTTAGTGTATGTGTGAGTTTGTGAGTGAGAGTATGTTAGTGTGTGTGTGTGTGAGTATATGCATGTGTGTGTATATATGTTAATGTGTGTGTATGTGCATGAAAGTTTGAGTGTGTGTGTGTGTGGGTGTGAGTGAGTTTTTTGTGTGTTAGTGTATGTATGTGCATGTGTGTGAGTTTGTGAGCGTGCATATGTTAGTGTGTGTGTATGTGCATGTAAGTTTAAGTGTGTGTATGTGTGTGTGTGCTAGTGTGTGTGTGGGTGTGAATGAGTTTTTTGTGTATGTTAGTGTATGTATGTGCAAGTGTGTATGTTAGTGTGTGTATGAGTTTGTGAGTGTGTGTATGTTTGTGTGTGTGTGTGCGTGTGTGAGTTTATGCATGTGTGTGAGTGTGTATATGTGACGCTTCAGAGATAACAGGAAGTGATCCCGCTCCAGAGTTGCAGCAGTTATGAGTCATTGTCATGTTCGTCGCATCATCGGTCGCATTTTTTTCCGAAGCTTTGTGATGAGCAAAGAAAAAAAAACGCTGCAGGACGGGGAGACGTTTGGAACCCTGATGTTGCTTCACTCCGTCATCACGTCCTCATTCTCTCTCCTGGTGTCCCGTTACAGGAAATCGCCCGGCACCTGCGGCCCTCCACTTTACGAGCGCAGTACGGCAGGAACAAAGTCCAGAACGGCGTCCACTGCACCGACCTTCCAGAGGACGCATCACTGGAGGTGAGTCTCCCCACGTCTCATTCACTTTTGTTCGGCCTGAACCGAGCCAGTGTTAAGCCGGACCTGCTGACCGCCGCTTGACGTCCGCTCGCCTTCACACATTGTTCCTCGTCTCACGTGAGGCCGAGAGGTCCCGTGCCGCCCCGCCGTGGGCCGAACCGAACCCACGACGTGCCGGGGAGGGGGAGCTCCGTCTCTCTCAGGCTGCCGCTTTGGCTCATTCAGAATGGTTGTGGATCTGAGCTCCCTCCTGCAACAAACGCTCCTTGTTAATGATTGGCCTGCCGGGCAGCTCGGCCGCTGCGTTCTCACACAGGCCGCACACACACACATTCTCACAGAATGCAAGTCTTTCACTAGGATTTATGGCTGGAGACACGCACACGTATGTTGACGTGATTCAGGCGGTCAATTGTTTTGAAATAAACCAGCAGACTGAATCATAGAGGGTTAGAAACAGAAGCTCATGTGCCAGCTTTGTACTTTTATAGAGACGAACGGACAAGAGACACGACGCTGGTAAAGCAGGTCAAGTTATTTAATAAGAGAGAAACAAGAAGCTAAAATAAATAAACCCAAGTCGGCTTCTTTTAAAGGTCAAGTCAATTTTATTTATATAGCGCTTTTTACAATGGACATTGTCTCAAAGCAACTTTACAGAATCCAGGACCAACAGACCAATAACCCCTGTTGAGCAAGCCGAGGGCGACAGTGGCAAGGAAAAACTCCCTTAGAATTACAGGAAGAAACCTTGAGAGGACCCGTCCTTCTTGGGTGGCCTGGAGGATAATTTAAATAAATTAAATTTACACAAATCATACAAACACCAAATTAAATTGAACTGAAAGTTATAACTAGGAGTGTGTTAGTTCATGGCTACCATTGATTCTGGGGTAGCCAGCCCCACCATGACCCTGACCAGGTTACAGTAGTGGCAAAACATGAAAATGAAAAACATGAAGCATGTGCAAATGGGTGTGAGTTTTTTTGTGTGTTAGTGCGATATGTGCGTGTTTGTGTGTTTGTGAGTGTGCGTATGTTAGTGTGTGTGATTTTATGCATGTGTGTGTTTGTGTGTATGTTCATGTGCAAGTGTGTGTGTGTTTGTGATTGTGTGTATGTGCATGTCAGTTTAAGTGTGCATGTGTCTGTATGTCCGTAAGTGTGTGTGTGTGTGTGTGTGTGTTAGTGTATATATGTGCAAGTGTGTGTGAGTTTATGCGTGTGTGTGTGTGTGTGTGTGTGAATGTGAGTTTGTGAGCGTGCATATGTTAGTGTAAGTTTGAGTGTGTGTGTATGTGTGAGTGCATGTGCAGATGTGTGTGAGTGTTTTATGTATGTGATGATTTACACAAATCATACAAACACAGAATTAAATTGAACTAAAAGTTATAACTCGCAAAAAAATAATGTGAGTTCTTCATTATTCAGTCCAGTCTGTGATCAAGTCTGTTGTAAGTTCTGGACATTTTTGGTGCAAACACGCCAGGTATCCGTCACATCTAGTAGGAGCAGCATTGCTGCCACAGAGTCTTTAACCTCGAGAGGGTGAACAGGTTTCTGTCAGAACCACCTCGGGGTAAAATAACAGAAGATGTAGTTACAATGTGAAATCGTTAAGAGTAAAATATCAGTTTTATAGAGAGTAGCTTTAGACTCCGGCACATCTAATTATTACAGCAGAACTAAGTTTGCTTGTTTAGTTTGACAAGACTAATCAAAAACCTGAGTAAATAAATACGTTTTCAATCTAGACTTGAACATTGAGACGTGTCCGAGTCCCGGACAGAGGCAGGGAGATTATTCCAAAGTTGTGGAGCTTTGTAAGGAGCAGAACATGTTTAGAAGACACCAGAGAACTCGTCATTCCTTAATTTATTTTATTTACCTCTAAGTTAGGTATTAACCAGGGAAGTGTGAGATACAAACTCTATAGTACTGAGTTATTTTGGGTCTGTGTGAAAACTTAGTGAGCTGCCTACCTGATCAGCTGCCTCAGTAGAGAGGATTCTAATAAGACGTGAACTCATAAGGCAGATTATTTAGACGCTCTTCTTATACAGCGATTACTAAGCTAACACAGTTAGCCTCAGGCGGCACAACCTGCTAGCACGCCAGCTAACATCTCCCTCCGTGTACCGAAAACGCTTAAACTGTCCCGATGAGCCTGAATTTACAAATAAACGACACTCGTATATATAATTACACCTTTATACAGATTAAACATCAATGAGAATTTATTTACATTTAAAAAGAACTCCGTTGGTTGCTCCACATTTCATTCGTCGTATTCACCATGTTTGTTTTTGGTAAGGAAAGTCGTGCCGCACTGAATGCTGGGATTGCCCTCAGCGCTGAGGAGGCGTCGGACGCTCCCTCGTCATTCAGTCAGATCATCACTCAGAATTAAGGCGCCTCAGTAGGAGCATTGTGAGGGATCTAAGAATTTAGACACGCCCTCTTCTCAAGAGTGTAGGATGACATAAAATGCATCTATGTAGACAGAACACGAGGTTTTCACACAGACTTACAGTATAGTTCTCAGAATGCTCTTCGGGGATAAGGGAACTTGGAGGTATGAAGCTTCTTAAGTGTTTTGCATCACCTTTAATTTATTCTCCTCCTTCTCTCTCACATCTGAAGAAATTTGCAAGTGATGGTGAGACCAAACCACAAGCATTTTATGTAACACAGTGTGTCATATTTTATAATAATAATTAGCATTTTAATTAAGGGCACTAACATTCAGCATAGATGGGAACACATCGTCAATAAATGACATTATTATTTATTCAAAGTAAAAATGTAATAAGCCAACATGTTTAGCCTTGTTACCTTCTATTGCTGTCTTAACATCCATCCTAGAAGGGAAGGAATGAATGATAAAAAAAAATGAAAATGACTGAAATGGGATGCATCGAATGAGTGGAGGCAAGAACCAAACCCAGGTCCTCAGGTACCCAGTCCACCAGCAGCACCATCATGTGCCACCTTTACCAGAGAACTTCTTAAATGACACCAGCTCACTTCTGCTAGGATCCAAAAATACAGACATGATTGGCCGTGTCTGTGCGAGGAGGGGGGCGGCACAGTGAAGTGGGTAGCACTGTCGCCTCACAGCAAGAAGGTCCTGGGTTCGATCCCCAGTCCAAAGACGTGCAAGTGAGGTGAATTAGAGACACTAAATTGTCCAAGACTGTGTTGGATATAAACTTGTGAACTGATGAATCTTGGGTAATGAGTAACTACCGTTCCTGTCAGGAATGTAACCAAAGTGTAAAACATGACGTTAAAATCCTAATAAACGAACAAACAAACTGTGGGAGGAGGGATGACCAAGGCCCCGTGATGGATTGGCATCCTGTCTGGAGTGTGTTAGTTCATGGCTACCGTCGATTCTGGGAAAACCAGCCCCACCACGACCCTGACCAGGTTACAGCAGTGGCGAAACATAAAATTGAAATGAAGTGTAGTTTAACAGTCTGTGTTCCGACTGGGTTATGCAACAAATCATAGAGCACGAGCAGGTTCCGCTCAGAACGGTTTAAAAGAAACTAAATGAAGGATTTGGATTGGTCGAGTCACATTCCTGACTTCATTTATCTGAAGAATTTGGTTGCAGTTGCTACTGGAACTACAGGCACAAACAGTTACGTTACGTTTTCACACGGGTAATATAGGTGTCGTGTTACCCTAATCTCTGTATACATAAAAAATCCTCATGTTTTCCTTGACATGTTTAAGGATCTGAAACTATATAAAGTTAAAAATATGCAAAAATAGTAGGGCTGTCGAAGTTAACGCGATAATAACGCATTAACGCGATCTCAATTTAACGCGATAAAAAAAAATAGTGCCGTTAACGCAAATTCTATTTGGCCCTGCGAGTCATCCGTAGTTCATGTTGAGACTTGACCGTGCACGGCATCTCTCATTAAGACGGCGTTTCTCAAATGTAACCGAGCGTCGTAGTGATGCACTCGCTTAATAAAGAAATAAATACACGCTATATTCACAAATTGTCGGGAGCAGAACACTTTATTACTTTTTCTGTTCCGGTACCGAATAGCGGACAGCTAGAGTCATTAGCCAAGCATGCTATTCCATGAACTATGGAAGCCCCAAAGGGTCAAAACACACTCACTTCGTGTAGAAACGTCCATCAAACCATCGTCACGATACAAGCACAGAAAAGTCTGTTACAATAACTACGCCTTATCCCACCTAAAGCACCGCTGATCTACAATGTTTGCTGATGGAGAAATTTTAACCTACAATCTGACATATATATGAAGTCGAGGGTCTCTGCTGGATAGTATTACTGCCTAGTATGTGAGTGAATAAAACTCCCTTACAGTTTTCTCTTGTCCCAGCAGTTTTTAACATAAGTACATTTAGCATCAAATGTGTTCACCATTTTAATGGTAACATTTCACTTAAAAATCCTTGTTTTCTATAACATTTACACAGATTTTTTTTATGCGATTAATCGTGATTAACTATATGAAATTCTGAGATTAATTAATTAATTAATTAATTTTTACGGCACTTTAGACGCCTCACTGAATTGACCCCCCTATTAAATTACATCCACCAGTTCAGAAGGTTGATGGCTAGCACCTGCTTCCTATGAGACATGTGTTGCCAGCCATCCTCATATTTACATGCTGAGGCTCAGGTTGCCACCGTCACCGTCACCACACTTCAGGTTCAATCAGGTGAACTTTAAACAAGTGCAAGAATCATGAGTCAAATGTAGCAAGCTATGCAGCACCGTCACTCAATAGGAATCAACGGCACAGCGGCGCAATATCAGTTTTGCCGCTTCTCATGTGAATGCGCCCTTACACACACACGTGCTTGTAGCAACCCTCTCTAAAAATCTGTCTGCATCTCACATTCCTGCGTATGAACAAAGGCTGACCAGTAAAAACCACCAGCTATTCGCACCTTTGTTCCAAGGGTCTTAACTCTAATCCACACAGCCTTGCTGTGGCTGCAGGCGGGAGATCCAGCAGATTCTGAGCAGCACAAACACCAACACGAGTTCCATGCGGTGCAGCTCCTGCCTGGCTGGAATGTTCACCTGCAGCCTCGGTAATCTAATCAACGTTCATCAACTGGGACGGACAGTATGGTAAAAACCTCGCTGGTCAGGTGATTTTCAATGACATACCGAGGCTTTAAAGTCAAACTATTCTCTTGTTGTTTTTAAGAGGTTTAATTAATTTTATTAATATGAAGTGGAATCGGTGCTCCAGTCTCATCAAACATCACGTCTTAACTACTTAGCTTCTGGAATTTAAAATGACACAATGTTGTTTGTTTTATTTAATATATTTAGAGTTAATAGATTTAGAGCGCTCCGGTGGCGCAGCGGTGAATGACACCAGCTCACTTCTGCTAGGAACCAAAAGTACAGACACGATTGGCTGTGTCTGCGGGAGGAGGGATGACCACGGCCCGGCGGTCGATTGGCATCCTGTCTGGGGTGCGTCACTGCACTGCTGCTATTGATTCTGGGGAAGCCAGCCTCACCACGACCCTGACCAGGATACATCGGTGGTAAAACATGAAAACGAAATGAAGCGTAGTTTAATCTCTGCTTGGGCTGTGGAATCAAATCCGTACCAGGAATCATTTTATTTTATTGGTATTGGGATTGACATGATTGACCAAATCATTTTGCACCCCAGGTGCCACACAGATGCAGAGACTAAGGAGATGTTTGGGATCTAGCTTTGCTTGGAAGTCGATCCCACAGTAACGTCCAAGGAAATACAGTTTTGTCATTCATGGTGATTTCTTTTTTAACCCTTTGATGCACAACCTGGGTCAAAAGTGACCCAACTGAGTTTTTATTATCTATATCTTTGCAATAAATTAATTTCGTCATTCAAGCTTCCATGAATTCCTCAATTAACTTGTTTTTGATCATCACAAATCCTTATTTCAGTTTTATATTTTTTACTTTTTTAATAAAAATCATTTTTGTATCACTACCCTTCTAATGCACAACATGGGTCAAAAATGACCTTTATGTATTTACTATGGAATTTGACAGAAACTACTGACATCTGTAAGTGTTTGTAGTCAGAAACATATTTACTGATCTTTTGAAAGACAACCAAAGATTCGGCTCTTGAATCTTGAATATGTCCAATACTATTTGCTTGCTAGCTGTTTACATATTCTAGTATAGATAGCTTTTATTAGCTAAGACAGCAAATACATGAATAACTGACAAATGTGCATATGAAAATATTCTTGAATGGACGAATATGGGTCATTTTTGACCCATGTTGTGCATTAGAAGGGGTTTGCTTAGCTTTTGCATCAAAGGGTTAATGTATTAAAATCAATCTTATAAAACGGATAGTTCCGGTCCTAAAATCTGATTGGCTGAGCCGCGTTCGAAGCCGTTGTCACATCATTCCATATTAATACGCCACTGAAAAGAAAAAGTGAATGTTATGTTCGCCCTCATGTTGCCTAGCAACACTGTTAACGGACTACGTGATTTCGCGGAAGAATGCGTTTTGTAAGTGTTTTTGTAAATAAAAACATTTATAAATTGTTGTATTTTATTATATTTTATGTTGACCGCCGTTTTATAAAAGCAATAAGCCACTCGAGACGGCTTATTGCTTTGTTAATAGGCTGTTGTTATTGGCGTACTTGGTTTGACCGGAGTGTGAATGCGGAGCCCAAGACTTTGCCTTTAAAGGAATATAAATCAGATTATTTAACGTTTATTTACTGTATTTCTTTGTTTCTTGCAGGTTCAATATTTCTTCAAGATTTTAGATGGATGATGTCCGTAATCATCACAGCCGCCCACAATGATTTAAATACATTAATTAATTGAAATAAATAAAATAAAACACTTGGTTTGTTTGTTGTACATTTATTTGTTTAGACCTTACCTGGATTAAATAAAACGACAAGAGCAGATGTAACTCCTGACAGATGTTCAGCATTGACTTTATAAGCACTTTTAACATCCACTAAACAGACACGGGTACTGCGATGGATCTCAGAACATTTTCTAACTCTGACCAGTGACTTTGGTATCTGGTTTCATTACAATACACTTTTTTCCTGCAGAAAAAAAAATTGTACAACTGCATAAATATAAAATTCTTCCACCATGTAAATGGCTAAAACATTCATTAGAAAGTTACACCACGGTGTGTGATGTCTCCAGCAAAAAAAAAAAAAAATTAAATTAAAGCACTGAGTTGCCACGGTGACCGCCGGAGACGCGGTCCTCCACTCGGGCGTGGGGTCCGCTCTCCGGAGCGGACACACAGTTCTACACTTAAAGGAAAAGAAATCAAAAGCCTCATACAGAATCATAGTCATTAACCCCCAAACCCTCACACTGCAAGAATCAAATATAAAGTGATGTAAAAGTGAATTCTCCCCCCCCCCACCAGAAAATCAACAAAAGTCAAACAGAGAAGGAAAAGAAGAGAAGATTCCATGGAGTGCGGGCATCACCTCACATACGGACCTGGGGATCTCAGCGCGTACCATGCCACTGTGTTCTTTTTGTTAAGTGTACGAATACAGACGCGCACATCCGCACTCGCCAAAAACACGCATCCTGGCGCTCGCGTCGAACCCACCCAACCACCCACACGCATTGGACCACTAAGCTGACTCGCGTAAGACGACGGAAACGATAACGTGGCTTGGAAAGAGGACCGTCGTATGCCACTACTGCACTGCACTGCACTGCGCACTCCGAAAAAAAATACAGAGCGAGACCGACCACTCAAGGCAGAAATACTCAGGGACAGAAACACTGCTCGCTACATCAGTAGTGGAATTATAATTTACAGTAATGAATGAACACGTCCCATGGCTCAAAGAATATTCTCATTTACAGTAGAATAAATATGTTGCTATTGCTACTCTTCCTGTACTTGTTTTTACATTCTAACCCTAGACATATTTGCGGAGAAAGCTAGTGTAAAGCGTACAGATTAAGTGTAGGTCCCGTATGTTATGAAAGTTTGTTCAAGACTAGCCGTGTTTCCTTTTCTTTTTTTTTGTCGTTTTTTTTATAATATCGAACTCTTATTTTTGTTTGTTTCGTCTAAATAATTACACTTTGAAATGGGCAGGGTAAAAGTGCTACTTTCATAGCTGAGGTCATGACTTGACCGTGATTTTAACGTCGAAGCGTCCCTGATAGCGGTCCTTATCGCTGTACGCGATGTTGTCTCCGTATACTTTGCACTCCACGCGCAGCTCTTCGTTAGCGGTGATGTTGGCGAACTGGATGGCCACCAGGGGCTGGAGGTACTGGGGCTGGAGCAGCTTGCCGTAGTAAGGGTAGTACTGCAGGGGGAAGCCGTTGCCCAGGCCGAAGTACTTGATCTCGCCGATTTTGCCGGCGTCTTCTTCTTTCTGTACGGGGGGGGGGGATGATGAACAGGTATTAGTGCCGTTACGTTAAGTACATGATAATTACACCGCGTGTATGTATAATACACTTAATCAGGTTTATATGATGATGCTGTAGAGCAGAACAGCGAGGTCAACGATTCGTACCTTGCTGCTGCAGTGAATAGGAATCACGTGGGGTTGAATCTTCATGCTGCCAGTTGCAGGTAAAGACTCGTTCTTTGTTGGAGGCTGTAAAACAAACAAAAATTAATAATAATTCATCATAATTCCAATAGATCTGTGTGCACAATACATTTTCACACACATGCATGTTCATGTACTGTGTCTACGATATACATTTAAGGTCAGGGATGCCTTGGACAGGGCACCAATCTATCCCTCCCTCAGACACAGCCGATCGTGTGTGTAGACACCCAGCTAGTTCTGCCTGAGCACTCTAATACCATTTAACTCATTCATAATTAAAAACTCAGCTGAATTGATTCTACATGACACGTTTATTTATCTCTACTGGAACTAACAGGACTGTGACTGTATACTGTCTAAGCAATTGAGGCTTAAGGGCCTTGTTTAAGGGCCCAACAGTGACAGCCTGGCAGTGGTGAGGCTTGAACTGCAACCTTTGGATTACTAGTCCGGCACCTTAACCACTAGGCTTTACCCATTTAGCTCAATCAATTCCCAAGATCATTTAAACATAAAGGTTATTTACTGCAACCAATTCACCTGCTGGAATGCATTTCAAACGTGTACCTTGACCCAGACCCAAAGTGAGGATTTAACTATTTATTCTTGCTTCTGAGCTGCACTCACTCTGGGCTTGAAGTTGACGATCCTGTTGAGCTTAACGATGAGGCAGGGTTTGCCCGACCCAAAGCCGAAAGTGGCGTCGTCTACGCCTGAGCAGTCGCGCAGCAAGGTCCTACTGAAGCGGCAGGCCTTTCTCACGCCTGTGTCACCCTCCAGGTCACCGCGGTCCGTGTAAACAGCTGGACTCTCTGAAGACGAGAAGACACGAGCGTTAGTATTTTTATATCTGATCTGATGCTTTGTACCACAGCAGTGGATCAAATCAACAGGAAACAGGTGAAACTACATGTGTGCACCATTTATTTAGTTATGCTGTAATAATCAGGGCTGCCGGAGTCTAAAACTCTCTGTAAAACTGTTTTACTCAACTAGCATTGTACATTATTAACTACATTCTCTGTTCAAAGGCGTTCTGATGGAAACCTGTTTACCCGCCGAGGTTAAGGATTGAAGTCGAGACTGCCGTGACAACGATGCTGCTCCTGCCGGATGTGACGGGTCTGGAGTAATTGCACCAAGAATGACAAGAAATCACTACAGACTTTATTGAAGACTAGAGCGAATAACAACTCTATTATTATTTATTTATTTATTTATTACCAGTTATAACTTTTAGTTCATTTAATTCTGTGTTTATGATTTGTGTAAATCGTGTATTTATTTAAAGTATCCTCCAGGCCACCCAAGAAGGATGGGCCCTGCTGAGTCTGGTTCCTCTCAAGGTTTCTTCCTGTAATTTTCAGGGAGTTTTTCCTTGCCACTGTCGCCCTCGGCTTGCTCAACAGGGGTTTTTGTATCTGTTGGTCCTGGATTTTGTAAAGTTGCTTTGAGACAATGTCTATTGTAAAAAGCGCTATATAAATAAAGTTGACTTGACTTGACTTGACCATTTAACCAATTTGGTGACCCACTTCGGTGATATAGCGAGCCCACCTGTCATTTAAATTGGCAGCATTGCTCGGTATCACGATTATGTCCTCCAGTCTTTCCAAACAGAGGTGATTGATGTGCCAGAATCTCTTAGCTGACCGTCCACCTGCGTCTCATTGAGAATTTGTTTGCTCCAGGTGGAAGTGTTTCTATTAATCACGGTTTCTCTCACAGATTTGACAGTGCCTCTGCTGGCAACCTGCTTTCTCTTGAAACCTGTTATATGAGCCCTGCACACTTTTTTCAGCTGGTTGCAGTTTTTGGGCATCACAAGGAAACCGCCCGGAAAGATCGAGCTGCCTTAAAGGCCGTTAATGGGTTTCCTTTTATGAGAGAGAGCTGGGTTGTCGCAGATGCTCCGAGTCACTTGTCACATGGTGACGACCTGTTTTCATTTCTGCTCTGTCCCTGAACTATCCTTGTTCTCACTTGCGGGCTGCAGATGTTTTTTATTTTCCAGTTTTCTGCAGGGTGAAGCGTCCTGCAAATTGGGTTCATTTTCAATCCTTGGCGGTGTGGGGCTACACATGGCGCCTCAGTGATGAAGTGCTATCCGCACCATTAAGCTTTGTAAGACATGATGGTCACACGGCAGGTTTGCAGAGATCCGAGTCTAAGAGGCTGACAAAGAGGAAACCTTGGGAAAAGCAAGGCTCAATCCAGGAACCTATCCTTTTTCCCCAGGCATTATGGGTAGTATCACATTTCAGTGCTTCAACAGCTCAGTTGTTATTTATGGTGACATATAACACAATAATAACACATCTTATTAAGATATATTTATAATTTCATTTCTCTTGGAAAAATGTTTGGTACCTACTTAATAATAATAATTTGGGATAAAAGTTATATGTAATATAAAAAAGTCTCAGAGTTTTCTATTCGTTATTTCATATTTATATTAGTTTAAACTTAACATATGGCCAATCTGATGTCAACATGCCAAGCAATTCAATTCACTGTACAGCTTGCAGTGTCTGTCAAGTTGTTAAAACATGTAATGCTGTGATTGTTTCATTAACGTTTGAGGACGTTTGATCAGACACTGTTTAGGTTTTCTGTCAGCTGTACATCAGAACTAGATGTGGATATCATGCTAACCTCCGCAGTTCTCGAATTTCGTGTCATCAGTCTGTGACTCGTCTTTGTATGGCTCCAGCAGGTTCTTCATGTCTTTCGTGTACGTTCTGTAAGTATCCTCTTCTGCGGTGTTGAACGAGATCTCGGATTTTTCAGAGCGTGGGGTGTGTGATAAACCTGAGGGGGGGGGGGGGGGGGGGAGAGGAGAGATGCCGTTTTAGCATTTTGACTCTATACACCAGTTTATTAGAAGTTTGTACGGAACTGAACTGCGTTTCTAGGACAAATCTTAACGGGATTCATTACTACAGCTTCGGAAACAGCACCACTATCTAACACAAGTGAGATTAATACGGTTTGCCGGAATCGGCTGTAGCGTGATCAGCCAGACAGTAACAAGGGCAACATATCCGTTCTTTGTCATGGTTAACTGTTCAGATGAACCTCCTGTTCTCAGCCTGGCAGTAATTTTCCACCCAGCTCGAGCACAAGGCCAGATTGGGGCGTGGTCACTAGCGGAGCCAGTAAAGGAAGAGAATAAATGGCAGGAACACTTGTACCGCTCACAAGGTTGTGATTGCTGTTAACGGTCTTTGCTTGGATGCACACTTCTCCTTTTACACTGTTATTCACAACCTCAGAAGTGCAGGAGGGACGTTTTACTTTTTTAACCGTCAACTTGCACAGACTCAGCCACACTGTGTCTCTGCCGCCCCCCCCCCCCCCCCCCCCCCCCCCCCCCCCTTTCCCCAAACCTACTCCACCTCACGTGCTTCTCTCGCACAATGGAAACTTTTTTGCCCCTGAGAGGAGGGTGGGACTTGAGTGCAGTGAGCGTGTCTACCACCTCCTTTGCTTATCGTGGCTTCCAATCGCAGCGCGCTCTGCTCTGCTTCCTTCCACTTAGCGAGCCTATCCAGGACGAGGCTGTTGCTCTTCTAGGGGAAATAGCACCGGTGCATGGCACTAGCTGAATACGGCTAAATATATGCCAAGACGACGGCGTGCACTGTGCAAACACTGGACGGCCAAAGAGTGTGCAGGCTCCCTGGGCAAATGCCTGGCATTAACACAAAAGGATTCCTGGCAATCACTTCACTTCCCCCGAGATTAACTGCGTAACAGATTTACAACTAATGTAGAACGTAGTGTTTAAATTCTATAGAACATTCTTGATTTATTATCAGTAAAAGGACTTACTATACTGTTTTAACATGATAATATTCTTAATTTGTAAAAACCACCTGTAATAATAGCAGTAAAACTTCTCTCAGTGCCAATATGAAATGAATTATAACAGATCGAAAGTGCTAGTGCAAGATAATAATGAAAAATAATGCAAGATTTAATTCAAGTAGCGATAACATCACGAGAACATGTACACACACACACGTCTCACTCACTGTATGTCCGTATGTCCTCAAAGTTATCAATTACCAAATAATCTTCAGTTAGCCAACACTCATTGCAACAGACACATCTCTGACAATACATATGGTGACAGCTCACAGGGTCTTGTGAAATACCAGCAGTGTTGACAACAATGCAACAACACACGACACTGAGGTGACTACACGGCTCAGATAGTAACCCAAAATATCAAACAGTTACTTCGATGCTGAACCTGGTTTCTAAACATTCTCACACACTGTTTAATACTGTTTACCTGGGGGTGCAACTCTGTCCTGGTAGGTGGGCTTGTAGTTGCTAAGGGTCATCAGCAATGCCTGGATGGTGCCGATGAAAATTCCAGCCAAGCAGCCATAGAAGATAACGTAGAAGATGAAGATTTTAACTGTAAAGAAAGAAAAACAAAGCTAATGATTCAATTATTAGTAGAAATTGGCAGTGGGAGCATTTTTCATTCATTGAATTCTATTGCATTGTGAGCATGAGTGCATGGAGTGCCCATGTTTGCATGTTTAGCCACTCCCGGTCCCAGTAAAGAATGGCTTATTTTGCATTTCCATGTGCCCTTAAGACTGGGTGTGTGCTGGTTATTTTATGAAAAGGACACTTTCACTGTTGAATCTCACCTTTCTCATGGTTTGATTTAAATTAGCAAGCAAAATTTGTCATAAGATTTTGATAAACAAGAGCATAATGTATAAATCCACATTTATTACATTGTGACCAAGGGGCTGGATCCGAATTGAGCGAGTTTTCCCTGCCGTCATCTAGAATACGTTTCTGATCACATAAGATTACTGAATGCAGTACTGAGTGATCACTGATGAGTATTCATGAACAAACTGTTCCCATATTTCCTTAAATATGACATTAATATGCATGTGACCCATTTTTAACCAAGACGCCAAACTTCCTCTTTTCAGTTTCAGCAACATTTAAGTTTATTAGCTGCATTAATTAGTTTGCCTAAACAGTATACGCTGTTAAAATTCAGCCAGCCATAATTTAAATGTAGGTTGATAATCCATTTGCTGATTGTTAACATT
This sequence comes from Trichomycterus rosablanca, assembly GCF_030014385.1. Taxonomy (NCBI): domain Eukaryota; kingdom Metazoa; phylum Chordata; class Actinopteri; order Siluriformes; family Trichomycteridae; genus Trichomycterus; species Trichomycterus rosablanca. The sequence goes on along the minus strand of NC_085993.1, from coordinate 2,727,754 downwards.
TCTAGGAATAAGGATCGTCACCAGAGTTTGCTAAACTGAGCAAAGTCAGCGGTGACATGTGATCCATATAATCAGACACTTCCTGATTTTCCAAGCACGGGGGGGTGTGGACCAATATAAAGCTGGCAAAAACTGCAACGCAAGTCCAAACAGTTCAGAAATCTCTCACTCTGCTGCGAGCGCCAGTGATGGAGAGGAACACAGCGTACACAGACTACTGGCTTTTAGAACTAAACCCTGTTCCACCCCCAGAGATAAAACTGACAGGTCGGTCCCAAAAAAAAAAAGACAGGTTTAGCTGGTCACGGGAAAAATCGTGGTTTAATGATCCACAGTAACAGTTCACAGATCTTCAGGAAATACCAATACAGCCTCATTGTGTAAACACAATGCATTGAAAGCCAACATTATGCGACTGTTTATAAGTAAAAGTAAGGAATGAGAGGCCGTAGGGTCGGGCTTGTTGTCTGTCTGATGAATGGTGAACACCATAATTGATAATGATATTGATATATTTTGCCCATACATGCTTCAGGCTGTAGTAAAGCAAAGATTGTGCCATCCTGAACACCATGCTCGGAGAAGGTGCCTAACATGGATATACTTGACAAGATCATGTGTACAGAACGTGCCCAACATGGAGCCACAGTAACTACTAGAGATCATTAGACTTATGTTTGAAGGGTTAAGTCGGTTTGGTCACTGGGAGGTTAAAGATAGGTGTCTGGGACCGTCTCACTTCCTCAAAGCTCCTCCTCCCATTTACACTGGAGTCAAGTTAAAGTAAAAAGTTGTGGCGCATTTACTGTGGTTATAGTATTACACTGAAGTCTTCTAAGCAGAGGATCGGATCCTATATCCTAGATCTATACCTAATATACATGAATAAAGAGCTTGGAAACTTTACGATCTATAACAACAACATGTGTACATAAAGCTTATATACTCCCAGAGATCTGACTCTTACGGTGGATAAAATAAACAACTGCTGTCGATTCAAGTCACGTTGTTGGAATCGGACCGATCCCGATGTGTCTCCTGGTCTCAAAAAAAAATCGATCCGAGTTTAATCCACGGGGGGGGTTTGATGATTTAACACCCGCCACCATTTGACTACAAGCGTGGGGTTACAGGCGACAAGCCATCAGCCACTTGCCACCATTTTACATTCACACAGCATTAGAAACGAGCAGACACCACCTGTCTGAGACTGAGGCTGGTACAACACCAACTGTTGAATATACAGATCCGGATACATGTCGCAACTTCTATAGAATAATATACACGATTATATTATATATACGATTAATACAAGCACAGTACAGCACAGCACAGCGTTTTAGCTTTGAATGAGCTGCCATGTGTCTCGACACGCCAGTACTGTATGTACTACATGAGCACATATCCACTAACGTGTGCTCACAAAATCACTGAAAACTGACACCCCTGGAGCTTCGTGGAATATTTACCCTGGTTTGACCTATATGGGTTTACTCGGATTGACTGTGTGTGAAAGGTACAAGTCAGTCAGGGGGAGCGTTTGAAAGACAGGACAGCAGGGCCCAAAAATCACCTTGATTCACCTTGGGGGGGCTCGAACCCTTGTGTATAATCAACGTACTGCTGTAACGCGAATGTAATTACACTATACTTACATAATATATAATACAATTATGTACATATAACGTATTATATATAAACCTAGTTAGTAGGAAACCGTTACTAAAACGTTCCACCCAAATCAAGCCGGATTGCATATTTCTACACTAAAACAACATCATCATCTCTCTGATCTTTTGTTTAACACACCGTGGCTGACATTAATTAAATTCCTATCACTGGTTTCCATTTCATTTCACTTCTCAGGGACAGGTTTCACATAACAGGAGCTTCTTCTTTCATCTAAACCTGTGCACATTTTGACAGAATGGACTGAAATAATCGCTGCTTGGTGCTTAACTTTGCTTACTTTTGCAAAAGCAAGTCGTGTTATGCTAATGTAATGTCACCTAATAACTTCATACAGCTGTGTGTGTACATGGTGTACAGATCTGAATGGAGTTCATCTAATTCACACACATTACACATTATGATCAAATTTGTGTTTTTGATGCCTGAGCGAATCATTAGGGAGGTCATTTAATTCCTTATTCCAGCAGGCATGGTAATAACGCATGCATATACACTGAATTTTAACACTTGTGGGTAGTAATTCAGCGGTAATAAGGAACACTGAACCACCACATTGTAAGTAAGTACTGTAGAAGTGCACCAGCCATTCAGGTTGACTTGATATGCACATCTAAATCAAGTGAACTTAAGGTTAGCCATGGCTGTTCAGGTCGGATATGATACTGAAACAGCAGAGCAGCATTTTCCTCTTTCTCTCCCCCATTGAAAATGAAAGTCACGACACATGTTGAGCATTTCACGATCACACATTACAGGTGATCAGACCCGTTACGAGTCCGTAGGTTGTTGTTATTCCTCTACAGCTTCTCAGCTTCTACTTGTTGACGTTTAAACTTTCAAATGAACGTTCAGCCGTTAAGCTTATTATGGGATGTAGCCCCTGTCTGGCCGTTAAAAAAAAAAAAAGCAGCAACGAAGAAGCACTTACGCCAACTGGCGCCGGTTCGTCCTAAAAATTCCTTCTTCTCAGAATTCCACAGAAATTTCTTCCATCCACCCTCGTCCTTGTTATTCGCAGGCATCTTTTAGTTCCCTTTGTGTGCCTTTAGGGTGGGGGGTTCGTTGCTGTTTTTTCGTCACGACACGACCGCCAGAGCTGTACTCCTCAGGCAATTTCTCAGAAAGGACAGAGTCGTACCCGGCTCCTGGTGTTGGATACTCCCCCTTATATCCATTACTCGGATAAGCTCCGCCTACGAGTTTGTCCAATAGACTGTTTGCCGGCCAATCAGGGGCTGCGATGTGTTTGCGTAACAAATTCGGCTATGGGGTACAAACCGGGCACATGTATCGTACTAAAGAACATGTAAAATAGTAACTAAACCATTTAGTCCTGGACTTAAATTTGCATGGGTTTTAGTATAGACTTAGTCTGAACTCTCTTGCTAAGTATTATTATTGGTTTAAGCTGCTAAAGTAATACCACATATTGTAAAATACCACTGCACTTTGTACCACACTTAACTCATCTCGACTGTATATACCATCAGTATTTTGCAAATTTGCACCAGCACAACAATAATGTATATACTTCACTTTATTTGCTCTCATTCATTACCCATTTATGTAGCCACTTTAGTCACCGTCATTATATGTCTCCTCATTTCACTTATCTGGTCACTTCTGCACTTTAACTGTGTATTATATGTATATAATCTCTATCTTGCACTTCTGGTTAGATGCTACTGCATTTCGTTGGCTCTGTACTTGTTTACTCTGCACAATGACAATAAAGTTGAATCTAATCTAATCTAATCTAATCTAATCTAAAAGTCTGTGGAAAACTTCATTCCTCATATACAAAGTAGTGGACTAGTAATCGAAAGGTTGTTGGTTCAAGCCCCACCACTGCCAGGTTGCCACTGTTGGGCCCTTGAGCACAGGCTTTAACCCTCAATTGCTTAGACGATACACTGTCACAGTACTGCACGTCGCTTTGGATTAAAGCGTCCGCTAAATGCAGAAAATGTGAAAATGTCTAACTAGACAGATAGATAGATAGATAGATAGATAGATAGATAGATAGATAGATAGATAGATAGATAGATAGATAGATAGATAGATAGATAGTCCTTTCCTCATAATCCTTATCATTTACTTTACATTACACAGCTTACTCATCACCTTGCTTGCCAACCTTTTAACTCTGCATTAACATTTTAACTTCTTACTTACTTGCCTAACTGGGGTTGCAATACAAAAAAAAAATGCTCATTAGAGGCATCATATGTGTGTCATTTGTAGTGTGACATAAACGACAGATGAGGAATAAATGCAAGAGATTCGTCCTGATAATGCTAGACAATAGAAATAATGTAATAATCTAGTAGCGCATTGGAAAAATGACTATAACAGCTGCTGCTGAATGCTGTAAACGTTTTTGGAGGAGACATACACTACCACGTTATATGTGCATTAATGAACGACAATAATAAATGGTTTATTACAATACACAATGCAGCTGTTACATCTGTTCCTCTTATTCTTTGTTATTCACTGTGTGTGTAATAATTCTGCACAAAGTCATACAGCCTAGTGCTCTTGATCTCCTTCCTGCCTCCCACTCAAGGTCAGATGTGGGTGGTAACACACCTGTAAACAGGAGCCACTCGTTTTGCACCAGCATGGATCATCTACATACACACTCCGCACCCAGTCGTGAAGGGACACACACACTAGAACAGGTATAAAGGACAGAAAGGTCAAAGTGATACTGACATTTTTCGATCGTGTTCAAGAATAGTGCATGTCATATATCCATTAAAGGCATGTTTTCATGCGAGTAGCTATTTTTTATAGCCATTCCTTGACTTATAAAGGCCAGCACAATTTTCACTTATTTTAATTGTGAGTTGGCTTGTTTTTTGCCATGTTAAAGAATGACTAGGAGGATTTGACCTCTGTGTCACCTCATACATAAACCCAAGTGAAACAGAAAGTCATGGATCAGTGCTAGAAAGTTCCTAAACATTCTGATCAAAATGCTTCAGTTAAATTTTTGTTTCTAAGAGTTTTTAGGGGTACCAATCTTGGCACACATGCTTTCATTAAAAATAAGTTTTTATTGATAAGCAATTGTTCAATTTACTTAAGTGCAAGTTAACTTCAATTAAAGATTGGATTTTCTTATTTTGTTTACATTGTTCAAACTGAGTAAATATATATTTATCATTAATATGTTAATATTAAATGCATATCAGAAATTTTATTTATTTATATACATTTATTTCTCTCATTTTGTAATACAAGTAATACAATTACACTATTTAACTTATGTAAAAGCATCAAAATATAGCAGAAATGTAACATTCAAAAGGTTATGTAGAATTGACTGTTGGATCTGGGTGAATTTCAAAAACGTCTTTGTGAACCAGTAATAAAGGTCAAAAGAGAAAGAGCTGTATGTACTACTGACAAGCATGCATGACCCTGTGTTTTCATGTAAACAGTGAGGAGTGGAAAAAGGTGGAAAGGGTCACACAAGTTTGTTTTGGCAAAGGAAACTTATATATAATGTATATATGTGATATGTGTTACATAGAAACATCTATATGTGTATTTACACCCATGAGGCATAACATTATGACCACCTTCCTAATATTGTGTTGGTCCCCAAAACAGTGCTGCCAAAACAGCCCTGACCCGTCGAGGTATGGACCCCTGAAGGTGTGCTGTGGTATCCGGCACCAAGATGTTAGCAGCAGATCCTTTAAATCAGTGTTTCCCAACCTTTTTTGCACCACGGACCAGTTTCATATAAGATATAATTTCATGGACCGGCGGGGACGGGAGGATTTAATAATATTGCTCATAAACGATGTAAAATGAGCTTTCTTGCTGTGACGAGATGCTGCTCCCACCTAGGGGTGACGATAAGACAGTAACACCCGAAATGGAAGCAGTGAAAGCTGCTTTTCTAGCGATCTCTAAATATTCATTCTTTCTGTGCGGCCTGGTAATAAATAGCCCATGGATCGGTACGGTCCTGCTTATGTGGTTGGGGACCACTGATTTTAATCCTGTAAGTTGTGAGGTGGGCCCTCCGTGGATCGGACTTGTTCGTCCAGCACGTCCCACAGATGCTCGATTGGATTGAGATCTGGGAAATTTGGAGGCCAATTCAACACCTCAAACTGGTTGTTGTGCTCCTCAAACCGTTCCTGAAGCATTTTTGCTTTGTGGCACGGCGCCACAGCCATCAGGGAATACCGTCTCCATGAAAGGGTGAACATGGTCTGCAACAATGCTTAGGTAGGTGGTATGTGTCAAAGTAGCACCCACATGGATGGCAGGACCCGAGGTTTCCCTTGGGTCACACTGCCTCCGTCGGCTTGCCTTCTTCCCAGTGGTCATAATGTTATGCCTGGTCGGTGTATCTCTAAGTGCACACTGTACCTGCTGTATTCCATAACCGAATGTAAATACAGAACACGGGTAACAGGTCAGCTTTGCTCAGGTCCAGGGTCCAGCTTTGATAATCATGGTCAAAAAGTGATCGGCGTCCTTATCTGATCATATTGTACGTATTCTTACCGGGTGTTGCAGTATCATTCTTGACATTATTCTATCAGTATGCAGTGCTAGATACAATTACAGAAAGGAAGTGAGAGTAGGTCAAATGTGTGTGAGAGAGAATGTGAGAGAATTCTCTGTATATTTACTTATTTTTAATAGGCTATCACTTGATTCTTCAGTGGTTGTGGTCGATCCAGATGATCAGTCAGTTATATTAGATGCAGCTGCCTAATTTATATGAGAATATGAAGCTGTATTTGCATTTTATGGTCTCTGGAATACAGAAAAATAGCATTTGTGAGCTATCTTTTAGAGCTATTTAATTGGAGACAGCATAAAGAAAAGATATTATTATTATTAGCTTGCTCCAATGCATGCATTCCAGTTGAAGGTGCTTTCAGTGATGGACAAAAGTTGGCATTGCACATTGACCAGTATTATAATTATTTGCAATTTGAGTCACAGTAGCATTTCTCTTGGCTTGTACCAGATGCCAGAGTCTTCTGGCGTCAATGAGTCTTGGCTGCCCAACAACCTGTCAGCAGTTGGTGGCTTGTCCCTCCTCAGACCGCCGTCAGTGAATACTCATCATGGCTGCCTGTGAGCACTTCTTGCTGTTTTGCAGATACTTCAAGCACTGTCGCCTCACAGCAAGAAGGTCCTAGGTTCGATCCCCAGGCGGGGCGGTCTGGGTCCTTTCTGTGCGGAGTTTGCATGTTCTCCCCGTGTCTGCGTGGATTTCCTCCGGGAGCTCCGGTTTCCTCCTACAGTCCAAAAACATGCAGTCAGGTTAATTGGAGATACTGAATTGCCCTATAGGTGTGTGTGTGTATGTGTGTGTGCCCTGCAATGGACTGGCGCCCCGTCCAGGGTGTTACTGTGTGCCTTGCGCCCATTGAAAAGCTGGGATAGGCTCCAGCACCCCCCAGCGACCCTGATTGGATAAGCGGTTAAGAAAGTGAGTGAGTGAGGTTTTTATGCTGATCAGATCTGCTGTATTCAACACATGATTAACTATGAGTAACTACCATCAGGGCAACATTTAATATTCCTGTCTGTCACTTGCACAATTGTTATAAAATAGAAATTAGGCAATGGTACACACATTTTTGGTTGGTGGTTGTAATGTTTTGGCTAATCAGTAGCATTTATTACAGTAGGACTCAAAGGTCACCCACATTTGCCAGCAGTGCTTTCTGAGCAAATATTTCAAAGATTTCAAAGCTTTATTGTCATATGTACAGTAGGAAACGTGTTTCCCTGTACAATGAAATTCTTATTTTGCTGTCCACACATGATGTAACAAAGTACAAAGATAATAATAAAATAAAATAAAATTAAGAAATAAAAGTTAGATATAGTAAAAAAAACACACGCTGAGTATAAGTTATGTACATTGTGCAAGAAGAGAGCAGATATATTGCAATCAGACAATATAGTTACATGGGCAAAATGTAAAGACAGTAGTGTAAACATACATGTGCAGCTGTATGTAGACCTGTAAACAGTCATATGCGGTATAGTGCAAGTATTGTGTGCAAGTGTGATAGTGTCTATGAATAATCAGCTCAGCTGTTTAAGAGTCTGATAGCTGTGGGAAAGAAAGAGATCTTTAGTCTTGTTGTCCTGCATTTCACACTTCTGTATCTCCAGCCTGAGGGTAGAAGTGTGAATAGTCCATGTTGGGGGTGGGTGGGGTCTTTGATGATGGACGCAGCTCTCCTGTGGACTCTGTGATGGTAGATGCTCTGGAGAGAGGGTTGTACCGTCCTGGTGATTTTCGTAGCAGTCTTTATCACTCTCTCCAGGCGTTTGCGATCCTTCACAGTAGAACTGCCGTACCACACGGTGATGCAATTGGTCAGGATGGACTCAATGATGCAGCGGTAGAAGTTGCTGAGTATTTTGGGTGACATGCCAAATTTCCTCAGCCTCCTCAAGAAATACAACCGCTGCTGAGCCCTCTTTAACACCTGTGTGGTGTTTAGTGTCCAAGTGAGGTCATCACTGATGTGGACCCCTAGGTATTTAAAACTGTTCACCCTCTCCACCTCAAGGTCCTGGATAAACAGTGGCTGATGAGGTCTCCTCTCCCTCCTCATGTCCACTATCATCTCCTTGGTCTTGTCTATGTTGAGTGTAAGGTTATTGTCCACACACCAGGTAACCAGACTGTTCACCTCACTCCTGTAGGCTGCCTCCTCTCCTCCAGTGATACGACCTATCACAGCAGTGTCGTCAGCAAACTTCAGGATGATGTTGTCGGGGTGGGAGGCAACACAGTCTATGATAATATGAATAAAATATGAATAATCGTTGGTGTTCTTTTGGTAATATTTGGTGATATAGTAGAAAACAACACTCTTTCAGGAGGTTCCAATGTGCTATATTGCACGTTTGAACATTTGAAGTTACTGAACTTAATTTCGAGCTGTTATCAACAGTTTTAGACCTCGTTTCACCAAATCGGTCACAATCCGAGGAAGCAAGGGGCCGTGCATGTCGTCTGCTCAGAGATAAGAAGGCAGAAGTCGGTCGGGAGGTGCTGCGTGTCTTTGGTGATTGAAGGAATCGTGCATGTGCTGTACGTCCCAACACAGAGCTCTGTAGAGTGTGCGGATCAAATTTAAAACATGTCCAAGTGGATCAGACCTCTCAGTAATTATGTTGTCTCATATATGTGCATCTCCTGCTCACTATTTTTCCCCACTGTTATATTGTGGTTATAAGAGGTGAGGGCGTGAGTGAGGAGGAGTAATCGATCGTGTCTGAGAGACTGAGAGACGCTTATAGTCCGGATTTAGCTCCATCTGATTTCCACCTTTTTGGATGCTTTAAGAAGCTTTAAAGGGAAGAAGATTTTCATGTGATGATGATGTGAAAGCAGCGCTGCTTCAGTGGCTACGAGCTCAACCGAAAACATTGTTTGCTGATGGCATTAAAAAGTTGGCACGAACTGGGGAAAAAAATTTGAAGGACCCTCGTTATTTGCCACACTAATGCAGCTTTTTTACTGAGGACGACCAAGGGCTGATAATGATAACGTGTATAAAAAAATGTAAGCTATCCATACATTCAGATCATTATAAACCATCACAATTATGTAAAATAGCCATGTTCTTCAATGGTCAGGACCCCCACAGGACCACCACAGAGCAGGTATTATTTGGGTGGTGGATCATTCTCAGCACTGCAGTGACACTGACATGGTGGTGGTGTGTTAGTGTGTGTTGTGCTGGTATGAGTGGATCAGACACAGCAGCGCTGCTGGAGTTCTAAAATACCGTGTCCACTCACTGTCCACTCTATTAGACACTCCTACCTAGTTGGTCCACCTTGTAGATGTAAAGTCAGAGACGATCGCTCATCTATTGCTGCTGTTTGAGTCGGTCATCTTCTAGACCTTCATCAGTGGTCACAGGACGCTGCCCACGGGGCGCTGTTGGCTGGATATTTTTGGTTGGTGGACTATTTTCAGTCCAGCAGTGACAGTGAGGTGTTTAAAAACTCCAGCAGCGCTGCTGTGTCTGATCCACTCATACCAGCACAACATACCAGCCAACTGCTCATAATTAAACATGTATTAAACAACTTTTGTTTACAGTTTTCCTCTCAGTTTAGTCATATCCAGTTACCTGACTGCATTTTGCTTCTTCTACTCTGCAGACCTCCATCCCTGACCCATTAGAGCTGTGACTAACCCTCGTGCCCCCTTCAACACATGTGTACAGATCCAAATTGCTCAGAGAGTCACACACTGATCTCTATTATCCCGTCTCTGTGTAGCACCATCGATCAGCCAGCAGAGGTCGTAACAGGAATCTCCTCATTCCCACCCTCGTTGTCCGTATAGGTGCCCAGCCTGCCGAAAGCAGAGATGAAATTCTAATTTGCAAGTTCAAGATGCCAGCAGTGGTGTGCTAGAATCAGACTCACTTTATTTCGCCAGGTATGTTATACATACAAGGAATTTGCTTTGGTGATACACACAATAATACACACAATAGTCCACATAGTAGTACACACTATACACATAATAGTACAGATAATTACACATGTATGACATGTAACATAGAACATATTTAACAGACCCGACAGCACACGGACTGTTAACCAGTATTTACCAACATTTACCCAAGAGAACAACTGTGGTTAAAAAGTGTTACAGCTCTGGGGAAAAAGCTGTCAGCGTGTCTGGATGTGTTTGTTTTTATTGTCCTGAGTCTAGTATGTTTTACTGCTGAGACTTTTGAGTCTAGCTTAAATCCAGCATTGATAATATAAATACATGAACAGCAGGCAAGTGTGTACAAATGTGATTGGCTTAAAGATTTGGAGCTAAAACTCTTGAACTGAAGTGTCATCAAACACACTCAGGTAATTTTTGGTAATAAAAAATGTCGTCTGTTTGCTTTGTTGAGACTCCTTGCAGAGATGGGGACTGTGGGCACACACAGCGACTTCAGACTCGAGTCTGACTCATTTTAAATGACTCGGACTCGACTCATGACTCACATAAAAAATCCCCTACTCCCTAAACAGTTTGAAGTTCACTTCATTTGAACATTTTTGTTACCTTTGGATCAGAATCTCACTTAAAATGGTGGAATTTCCTACGTAGTGCACTTCACAGGAACAACCGGGGTGAATGAAACGCTCCTACAGAATCGGCGCTAATGATTTTAAGAACCGCTTTCTGAACCAATCAGAGCTTCTGATTGTAATTGTTAGTAAGAAATGCTGTTATTTGCATTTATTCAGTTTGCGTCACACAGATGGCGTGGTAATGAAACGCTCGATCGGCTTTCTAACGACTTCCTGTTTTACTTCACGACCGGGAAAAGTTTGGAGGTTTTTAATTATAAGCACATTTACAAAATAACGGATTCTATTCCTAATGGGACACACGCTTATAAATGTAATAGCATCTGGAAGAACAGAAGCTAAGGTAAGCAGCGGTTATGATGTTTTTGCTGTGTTTGGGATTTTGGCTGCTGTGCCATGATTTATCGAGCGCTTTTGATTTGCAATAAAAACAAAACGTATCAGTTGAGGCTTTTAACTGGAACCTTCTTGTTACAGAAATTACATTAATTTACACAATGAGGAGGAAAGTAAAGGCAAGAAGTAAAACGGCTAAATACACTCGCTAATCTGTTGTTGTTTTTTATCTGAACTTACAGATTATTTCTTTATTTCTACACTACATTTCCAATATATGTTTTGTGTAGATTATATTGACTCGTGACTTGACTCAGACTCTAGCCTAAAGACTCGTGACTTGACTCGAACTCTAGCCTAAAGACTCGTGACTCGACTCGGACTCTAGCCTAAAGACTCGTGACTCGACTCGGACTCTAGTCTAAAGATTTGTGACTTGACTCGGACTCTAGCCTGAAGACTCGTGACTTGACTCGGACTCTAGTGTAAAGACTCGTGACTTGACTCGGACTCTAGCCTAAAGACTCGTGACTTGACTCGAACTCTAGCCTAAAGACTCGTGACTCGACTCGGACTCTAGCCTAAAGACTCGTGACTCGACTCGGACTCTAGTCTAAAGATTCGTGACTTGACTCGGACTCTAGTGTAAAGACTCGTGACTTGACTCGGACTCTAGCCTGAAGACTCGTGACTTGACTCGGACTCTAGCTTGAAGACTCGTGACTTGATTCGGACTCTAGCCTGAAGATTCGTGACTCGACTCTGACTCGTATTTTGTGACTTGTGAACATCTCTGATTCCTTGTCATTCTGACTCATGAAAAATCTAACTGAAGATACTAAAACAACATATTTTACAGTACAGTACCTTTATCTCTCTCTTTTCTGGCCGTGTAACATCACACAGTGTTTGTATTTTTCATTATTTCATTAAGATTCTTGAAAAGTGATGCTAATGTAAACTGGGCTGCGTTATGAAGACTCCACGGGAGCGGGATAATGTTAAAATAAACTCCGCCGTGTAATTCCCGACTCGATTACAACATTAGATCACCTGAAGATTCCCACAAGTTCCAACCAGCGACGGAATCGAAGCACGTTGATGCGGTTCCAGATGAACGCGGGCCAACGTTAACATCTACACTCAAAACGTCCTGTTATGAACACAAGATCTAATGTGGGTCAGAAGTCATCGTTCATCACTGTCACACTCTCATGTACTGAGCTGTTTTATTATTTATTTATTTATTAGGATTTTAACGTCATGTTTTACACTTTGGTTACATTCATGACAGGAACGGTAGTTACTGCTTACACAAGATTTCAATCTCCAATTAACCTGACTGCACGTCTATGTGTCTGTCTGTCTATCTGTCTATCTATCTGTCTGTCTATCTATCTATCTATCTGTCTGTCTGTCTGTCTGTCTATTTATCTCTCTGTCTGTCTGTCTGTCTGTCTGTCTATCTCTCTCTGTCTGTCTATCTATCTGTCTGTCTGTCTGTCAATGAACCTGACTGCACGTCTTTGGCCTGTGGGAGGAAACCCACGAAGACACGGAGAGAACATGCAAACTCCACACAGAAAGGACCCAGACCACTCCACCTGGGGATCGACCCCGGACCTATTTGCTGTGAGGTGACAGTGCTACCCACCATGCCACCTACAACACATTATGTTAAATATAATTGAATGTACCCTTGTGAAAGTTTTGCCCCCATAACTCAATACCCAATATTACTGGCACCACCTACAGCAGCAAGAATCGTAGAAGCATCAGAATTGGGTTTTACTGGCTGAGTATTCCCACACATACAAGGAATTTGACTTTGGTTACACGGAAGCTCGCGGTGCACGTAAAATACAACAAAAACACACAACTTATCACACACAACTCTCACTCTCTCACACACACACATACACACACATTTACACCATCATACCACACTGGGGGTTAAAAGATGCAGCTATAAAAATGTTTTAATATTTTTTACTGTTAACTGGGGCAGCACGGTGGCTCGCACTGTCGCCTCACAGCAAGAAGGTCCCGGGTTCGATCCCCAGGTGGGGCGGTTCGGGTCCTTTCTGTGTGGAGTTTGCATGTTCTCCCTGTGTCTGCGTGGGTTTCCTTCGGGAGTCCAAAGACGTGCAAGTGAGGTGAACTGGAGATACAGAATTGTCCATGACTGTGTTTGATATTAAACTTTTGAACTGATGAATCTTGTGTATTGAGTAACTACCGTTCCTGTCATGAATGTAACCAAGTGTGTAAAACATGACGTTAAAATCCTAATAAATGAATAAATTGGTCAACCGAACCACTTTAAATCTACATATATCATTTCTATAAGTCAAAACTGTCATCCAGGTTATTTTCAGCTGTTTCAATGTTGACTTGACATCATGTTCTATATTTTTGTCCTGCTGCATAACCCAAAAACAATAGGGGCCCCAATTCTTCTCAAGATTTCTCTGATAGAAAGTGGAGTTTATTGTTCTTTAAGTACTGGCATGTTGTCTATGTCAGGCCACTGCAAATCTCTCCCAGACCACCAACACACAATGTTCCTGCTATGAAATGCTATTTTTGCCATTCCACATAACTGGCGTCACCTTTTGCTTTATAATTTTGATTCGCCTGCCCATAAAATCATCCTAAACAGTGTGTGTTTTACCCAGGTGCTGTTTTTTAAATGTCAGATAAGCTCCTCTGTTTCTCTCGATTAGCCCTGGTTTCATTTGAATACATTCCAGTTAGACAAACCCTCTCTTTTTTATGATTTTAAAAGCTTTCACCTTCGTTCAATGCAGTTCTGCTGAGCCCTTGGAGACATTTAAACAAACCAGCCACTCCATTTAAGTTTGTTTTCACATTTTCACTGCGTCCTCTACTCAAATCCCAGAGCCTTAGACATGGCTGTCATATATTTATATATATTTTAACCTTTTACTAAGATCCCAAATATGGAGTGACACACGCAACAGTTAATAGTGCAACTGATAATACAAAAACATTAATAACAGGGGTTTGTTATGCTTGGTGTGCTTGTTGTTGACGGCCACGGCGGGTTTAGAGTTAGGAGGAACAGAAACAGAGAGATTTTTATCAACTACTTTATCCTTGTCAGGGTCGCTGTGGGTGCAGTTTCACCAGGGATTGGACAGGACGCCAACCCATTGTTGGGCTTCGGCTATTCTTCCGCCCCCAGACTTAGCCAGTCATGTCTGTGTTGACGCCTAGCACTTCTGATATTCAAACCCTACTGCTGTGCCAGTTACATTTATGCATTTAGCAGACACTTTAATCCAAAGCGACTATCTATCTATCTATCTATCTATCTATCTATCTATCTATCTATCTATCTATCTATCTATCTATCTATCTATCTATCTATCTATCTATCTATCTATCTATCTATCTATCTATCTATCTATCTATCTATCTATCTGGCAGTTGTAGCCTAGTGGTTAAAGTACTGGGCTAGTAATCGAAAGGTTGCTGGTTCAAGCCCCACCACTGCCGGGTTGCCACTGTTGGGCCCTTGGGCATCAATTGCTTAATCACTGTATACTGTAAGTCGCTTTGGATAAAAGCATCTGCTAAATGCCGAACATGTTTCTGTCTGTCTGTCTTTTTGTCTATCTATCTATCTTTCTTTCTGTCTGTCTGTCTGTCTGTCTGTCTTTCTGTCTGTATGTCTGGCTATCTATCTTTCTTTTTGTCTGTATGTCTTTCTGTCTGTCTGTCTATCTATATATCTGTCTGTCTGTCCTTCTATCTATCTATCTGTCTGTCTGTCTGTCTGTCTGTCTGTCATCTGTCTGTCTATCTATCTGTCTGTCTGTCTGTCTGTCTGTCTGTCTGTCTATCTAATCACAATTACCAGTCAGGACAAGCAAACTATTTTGTTAAGTAAATTAACTCCATTACTCCAGTCACTTATAGTCCCAGTTGTGTTTCCATGTATAAAGCCCTGGGCCGCCTAAACTCTCTTCCAGTTAGTGTCACTGTATCTCACAGTGAGTACAGCAGTAAATAAATGCCTGGTTGTTAAATCCAAGGAGACCTGGTCTTGGATCTGCGAATGACTGGACCTAATAAGAACACACAGCTAGACTCTAGATTGTTTCTTCTCTGTCTGTGTCCAGATCTGACTTAAATATTTGAAAGTTTCCTGGATGGCTGCGATGTTGTTAATGAGGCATCTGGTGTCCAGATCCTGCCAACATGTTTTGCAAGCCGTGGTTCAACTGTTTGCTGTTTTTGCAACAAATGCTGAGCTCTCAGCAGACCATCACTAACAGGCTTAAATCATACCAGTAGTTTACTTATATTGTACTATACTGATGTATATGACAAACTGGAAAACACTAGATGGTTACTTCTATGGTACTGACAGTGGTAGATTAATAAAGTATCTATCTATTTATATATCTGTCTATCTGTCTGTCTGTCTAAGTGTGACATCTATCATTTCTCTACAGGGATTAATAAAGTGTGATATGAATAACAGAACTAATCATTAATGACAGTAGATTTTAGTACTGGTTTGAGTACTGGTGATCTAATTGAGTGGCTGGTTCTAATCCTGGATGTGTTTAATGTACAGTAGTTATAATCTCCTCCTCTAATCTCTTTAATTGGATTGAGGGATTTAGAGCTTCAGATTAGTAAAGTCACAGAGTGGATGATGTTTAACAGGAGTCAGGATGACACGGGCACTGCAGGCTGTAACATTTTAAGTGAAATATATATTATAAATCATTGTATTATAATTCTGTGCTTCTTAAAGTGGAGGCGGTGAACCCACAAGACCCATAAGCCAAATAACTGCTGGGTTCATGTTGTTATTGTTTTTGTTAGATGTTTGAGGTTAGAGTATGGGGACGACAGTGGTGCAGTGGGTAGCACTGTTGTCTCATAGCAAGAAGGTCCTGGGTTTAATTCCCTGGCCGGACCATCCGGGTCCTTTTTGTGGGGAGTTTGCATGTTCTCACTGTGTCTCCCTGGGTTTCCTCCAGGTGCTCCGGTTTCTTGTCTTTTGCCCAATTAATCAGACCTGCTGCAACCCTGACTCACATACACACACAGATATACACACATATATACATACACAGATAAACACACATACAGATATACACACATACATACACACAGATATATACACACATATACACATACATATATACACACATATACACACACACATATACACAGACATACACACATACAAACACATATATACACAGATATGCACACATACACACACATATATATACACAAATACATACATACACACAAACATACATACACACAAATACTGTATATACACACATATACACACACATATATACATACACACATACATACATACCTACATACAGTATATACCTACGTACATATACAGTATATACACACATATATACTCATATACACATACATACACACACATTCATCAAATATAAAACACTTCACATATTTTAAATAAATATATTCATATTCATTCATTAATTCATATTCATGATTATTCTGCCTCTGTGGTGATGTAAAGCCGTCCACATCAAACTGCATCTCTCACTGTTCTTGTCTCTGTAAGCTCGGGGTGAATGTGTGTAGGTCGTTGGTGTGATCGCAGCTTTAACACTCGATAAACAATTAAAGGAGCGGCTGAGGGAAGGACCGGGTTTAGTGTGGGGAACAGCGCTTCAGGGGTGGCGTCCGCCGGTCAATCAGAGCCAGTGTGCAGCACGCTATATAATCAATACTTCCACAAACCAACGTCACATCATTTTCCATAGCGTGCTACCCAGCGGTGCTCCTCCTGTGATTTATCAATAAAATGTTCGTTCAGACTGGGTTGAACTGATAATGATAATCAGATTTACACTGATGCTAATAGGATTTGCAGTTGTGGCTTTGTACATCGTTTACAGGGCCGGCGCTAGGGGGGGGCTGAGGGGGGCATTGCCCCCCCAAATTGTGTCTTTGCCCCCCCAAGCACAATGCAAGCAACGGCTATTTTTAAAATTATCTCTGAACCAATCACAAAAATGCATTTTGTTTTACAGTGTGAAGATATTTCCTTGCTTATTCCTGATTGGCTCTTTGAGTCATATAAAAATCGGCAGACTGCCCCAAACAGTTCAGTTCGGCAGTATATGTTCTGTTAGTGTGAGCGAGAGGCAGGTATACTGGTAAACACTTTTTTTTTACAGAATTAGTATTCTTTTGTTTTCTTTATATTTTAATTTCCCAATAATATAAATATTCTCACTCATTCCTATTTCCACGTTTGAATATTCTCAGTCTGTGTGTAGGTACATTTGTCAGCTTTGACTTAAATTTGTATTAAAGCCTTTCAAGAAATAGAGTTGTTCTATTAGTAATGTCAATTTAATTAAGGGGGCGTATTAAAATGAAATACAATTAGATAATCTTTTTTCTCCATTTACATAATCAACATGTATTTTTTAATCATTGGGTTTTAAGTTTAAGTTCGAAAACATGCATTTTTATTTCTTTACCTCATACATCACTTTAAGCCAGTATCAATAGCTTGGCTGTCATCATTCATGCACAAATCAAGCCTTGAATATATTTCTGGCT